>NW_007030391.1:300337-308142 GCF_000164805.1 Carlito syrichta | reverse complement strand
TTTGATTTATTGTAGAGATGAGGTCTCGCCAAGTTGCCCAGGCAGGTCTCGAACCCGCGGGCTCAGGCAATCCACTCACCTCAGCCTCCCAAAGGCGCGGGATTACAGGCTGAGCCACCGAGCCCGGCTTCTGTTCATATTCTATTTGGGGCCTTTTTCTCTCTCTATGTTTCTTTTTTTAAAAATATGTTTTGTAGAGACAGGGTCTTGCTGTGTTGTCCATGCTGACCCCAAACTCCTGGCCTGAAGCAGTCCTTTTGCCTCAGCATCTCAAAGTGCTGGGATTACAGGCATGAGCCACCTGGCCTCCGTGTTACTTTTTTAAAATGTAGTTTGGGAGGTGGTATATAAAATATTCATATGGTGTTAAGGGAGCTATCTTCAGCTCACTTGTTCTTGCCAAATTGCTGGTCCGGGTCCTTGTGCCGACGAGTGCTGTCTCTCCAGCAGCCTGTGAGCGCTCCTGTTTCCTCCCATCCTTGCCAACACTTGGTATCATCAGACTTTTTAGATTTTTCCCAGTCTGATGGGTGGGAAGTGATATGTCACTACAGTGTGTGCATTTGCTTTTTTTTTTTTTTTTTTTTTTTTAGTAACTGGTGAACATCCTTGTCCTTTTGGGGGACCATTGAGGTTTCAGAGGGAGGATTTGGGGCCTCCTGCTTTAATCAGAGTGCAGTCAGCTCTTCCCTTCCTATGGTGTGGGGTGGGGTGGGGTCAGTCCCAACCAAGCCCAGCGGGTGATGAGATGAGGTTCCCATTGTTCAAGGGAGAGACTGAGGCCCAGAGGGGACAAGGGACTGGCCCAGGGTCACTCAGTGGTGAGTGCCAGAGGAAGGTCCCAGCACAGGACTCCTGGGCCCTTTTCCCAGCAGAGGGAGCCCCAGGCATGGAGTGACTCAATGGTCCAGGCTTGCAGATGGAGTCCAGCTGGGCCTCAGGAGCTGCCTCTGGGGAGGGGAGGGGCCTCTCAAGGGCCTTCTGTCCCTTGGGGCCAGCCTGAGCGTATATGCAGGCAGTAGGGTCAGCTACCATTCAGCCTGGCACATTTCCTGGCTACTTCACTCCTCAGGCATCTAGGCCAGGCTGGGCTGGGGAGGTGCTGGCTCTGAGTCTGAGGGATATGGATGTGAGGGATCTCCTCACCCTTGGTCTTTTTCTGAGCCTCTTTCTTAGTCCTTCACCCCAAGCCTCTGTTGCTCTTGGTTTCTGTCTCTCCCATCTCTGTTTTAGTTTTATTTTTTGAGTTGGAGTCTCTGTCACCCAGGCTGGAGTGCAGTGGCACAATCACAGCTCACTGCAACCTCAAGCTCCTGAGCTCGGGCAGTCTTTCTGCCTCAACCTGCTGAGTAGCTGGGACTACAGGCCCATGCCAACATGTCTGGCTAATTTTTTGATTTTTGGTAGAGACAAGATCTTGCTATCTTGCCCAGGCTGGTCTCAAACTCCTGGGCTCAAGCAGTCCTCCTGCCTTGGCCTCCCAAAGAGCTGGAATTACAGGTGTGAGCCACTGTGCCAGGTCTGTCTCTTCCATCTCTTTCTCTCTCAGTCTCTCTGCCTGCCTCTCTCTGCCTTTCTCTGCTCTTCAGTCTCTCTGTCCCTTTATGTCTCTCTATCCTACTCTCTCACTCTCTTCTTTTTTATTTGTTTGCTTTGTTTTGTTTTTTGAGTTGGAGTCTCACTCTGTTGCCCAGGCTGGAGTGCAGTGGCACGCTCACGGCCACTGTAGCCTTGACCTTCCGGGCTCAGGTCGATCCTTCTGCCTCAGCCTTCCAAGCAGCTGGAACTACAGGCATGTGCCATCATGCCTGGCTAATTTTTTGATTTATTGTAGAGATGGGGTCTTGCCAAGTTGCCTGGGCTTATCTCAATCCTGTGGGCTCAGGCCTCTCACTTCGGCCTCCCAAAATGCTGGGATTATAAACTTGAGTCACTGCGCCCGGCCTCTTCTGTCTTTTTTTATTTTTTTTGAGTTGGAGTCTCACTCTGTCACCCAGGCTAGAGTGCAGTGGCACGCTTATGGCCACCGCAGCCTCAACCTGCTGGGCTCCGGCGATCCTTCCGCCTCAGCCTTCCAAGTAGCTGGAACTGCAGGTGCCCGCTACCACGCCCGGCTTCTTTTTGGATTTGCTGTACACACGAGGTCTCACCAAGTTGCCTAGGATGGTCTCAAACCTCCGAGCTCAGGCAATCCTCTCACCTTGGCCTCCCAAAGTGCTTGAGCCACTGCGCCCGGCTCTTCTGTCTTTTTTAATTGGAATTCTCCAACTCTGACTATGACCATACCACTCTGAATATGCCCTTTCTCATCTACATTCTCCAACTCTGCCTTCCTCCCTTGGTCTCCCCTTATCCCTTGTGTCCTCTCCCTCGTCCCCAGCCCCAGCCACTGCAGCAGGCTCTCTGGGACCTCCCAAGTCCAAGCCACCTGACCTAGAATCCTCTCTCCGGGCCTCCTGACAAGCTGTCTTTACTGGCTGAGGGGCCAGATGGTGGCGCCCCAAGCCCCTGCTCCCCAGCCCTCAGGGGCCAGACCAGCTGGTCTGCCTCAGCCAGGCTCCTGCTTGGAGGGTGGAGGCTGGTCTCCCGCCATCTGAGGGGAACCAGCCAGGGGAAAATGTACTGGACGTTTTGCAGCTGCTAGGCTGAGTCCCTGGGCCCTTGTCACCACTCCCACCCCCACCCTAAGCAAGGCTCTGGCCAAGAAAACACTCTTCTTCCTCTTTTCCTTCTCTGTCATATGTTTGTGCATCCGGCTCAGCATGGCCTGGAGAAGAATGTAGATTCAGGAGCTATACAGTCCAAGGTTTTGTTTTGTTTTGTTTTTGAGTCGAAATCTCACTCTTGCCCATCCTGGAATGCAGTGGCATAATCAGAGCTATATCAGCCTCCTGCTGGGCTCAGGTGATTCTTCTACCTCCGCCTCCTGAAGTAGCTGGGACTACAGGCACGCACCACCACGCATGGTTAATTTTTTGACTTATTGTAGAGACAAGATGTCATCAAGTTGCACAGGCTGCTCTTGAACCCTGGGCTCAGGCAATCCTCTTGCCTCTACCTCCCAAAGTGCTGGGATTATGGGCGTGAGCCACTGTACCTAGCCAGTCCAAGGTTTGAATCTCCTATTCCACTACTGTGTGGCTTAGGACAAGTGAGTCACCTTTCTGAGACTCACTGTCCCCAATTATAGAGAAGACTGGGAGCTTGGGTTTTGTAGTTCCATGATCCTAGGTTCGAATTCTGGCTCTGGAAGTTTTTACTCTGGACCAATGACTACTACTCTCTGAACCTCAGTTTCTGAAACCAGAAAGTGGGAGGACAGCAAGGTGGATCTGAGTGGGAATCAGGTTACCACTTGGCTAGGTTCCTGTGTTGTTTTTAACCTCTGATTTCTTTTTTTTAAAGTAAGATATAATTCACATATTATAAAATGCACACTTTTAAAGCACACAATTCAGTGGTCCTTCCTATATTCATGAAGTTGAACAACCCTCACCACTGTCTAATTCCAGGACCTTTCCCTGACCCCCAAAATCCCCATTCCCGTGAGCGGGCACTTTCCCATTTACCCTCTGCTAATCTTGTTTCTGTCTGTGTAGATTTGCCTATTCTGGACATTTCACAGACATGGAATGATACACGCTATGGTTTTTTGTGGCTGACTTCTTTCACGTAACATAATGTTTTCAAGGGTCATCCATGTTCTTCCAAGTAGGATGTATCACTACTTCATGGCTCCTTTGGTTATAATATTTACAGCTGGTTTAATTTAAAATTTTTTTCATTCTTTTTTTTTTTGAGTCAGAGTCTCACTCTGTCACCCAGGCTGGAGTGCAGTGGCACACTCACGGCCACCACAGCCTCGACCTGCTGGGCTCAGCCATCCTTTCACCTCAACCTTCCAAGTAGCTGGAACTATAGGTGTGCACCACCACACCCAGCTAATTTTTCTTAATTTATTGTAAAGATGAGGTCTCGCCAAGTTTCCCAGGCTGGTCTGGAACTCTGGGGCTCAGGCAATCCTGTAATCTCAGCCTCTCAAAGTGCTGGGATTATGGGCATGAGCCACCGTGACTAGCCTAAAATATTTTTCATTCTGCCCAGCTAGGAGAAACAGAGTAGCATGGTGACTGATCCAAAAGAGTCAGCACACATTTATGGAGCACCTACTGTGTGCTAGGCAGGGTGCTAGGTACCAGAATCCAACTGTGAATGAAACAAATATCCCTGTCCTCCCAGACCTCGTGTGCTGTTGTGAGGATCAGATAAGTTAATCCTTGTCCATTGCTTAGAGTAGTTCCTGGCATGGAGCAAGTGTCAGGATGTGTTGCCTATTGTGGCTGTTATGGTAAGAAGTTCAAACAGAAGGGTGTAATGTGAAAAGGAAGAAGTCTTTCTTCCCCCTCCACACACGCCACTCCTCTCTCCAGGGGTGTAACTTCTCTTAACAGTTTCTTTATCCTTCTAGAAATACTCTATGCATATACACACACAGATACATGACAGGAACTTGCCTTTTTCACTCAACAGAACATTCTGGACATCCTTCCTTGTCATAAAATATGAATATACTCTGTTCTTTTAAACTGTTTCATAGTATTTCACAAGGTGGTTTGGCATTTCATCTTTAACAAGTCTTTTCTTGAAAGATCTGTTTCCAGCCTTCTGCTAGTGTAAATAGTGCTGCAACAGACATCCCAGCCCGTATGTATATGAACTCATGAGTGAGTATTTTGGTAGGAAACAGTCCTCACAGTAAAATTTCCAGTCCAAAAGGTATAAGCATTAAAATTTTAGGTGGGTATTGCCAAGTATGCCCCTGAGAAGGCAGTGGACACACCCGCCATGTGACAGCAGCCATCTCCCCACTGTCATTTCACCATCCTTAGGTACTTCTCTTAAACTTCATTTCTGCTCATCTGAGAGGTGAAAGATCCTGTCTTGTAGTTATTTTAATTTGCATTTTCCTTAATATGAAAGGAGGCTGAACATCTTTTCATGTTGTTAGTGACCATTGTATTTTGGTACCCATTGTCCATGTTTATGGAGAAGGGTTCACATTAAATGAGTTTTCAAAATATGTGGCAGTTTTTGTAGAAGTAGAAAAGCAGTCGCTGGAATGATTTGCAGGCCATACGGCCACTTGCTGGAGATGCTGTGCAGGGGTTTTTATCTAATGAGGGTTTCCACCTAATAAGGTTATAACCTTGGCATTTCAGACTATTTTTAAGAGATTTCTGGATTCTAATGCATTTTGATTTTTCTATACATCACTACGATGATTTTGTAGACAAAAGTTTCTTTGTGAAGGGAATTCTAGAATAACTTTTATTTTTCTTTAATTTCTGCAACTTTTAACATTTATTTTATTATAGAGATGTAGGCTACAGGTAAGAATTAACTATACAAGTAGGCTGCATACAGGTAAAGTTTGGCCCTCACTTCCCCTTGTTTGGGACTGAATATCCTTTGTGTTGTTAGGTGTTCCCCTCTCTCCTTCCCTCCCTCCCCTGGAAGTGTCCAGCAACTGCCAACTGCCAATCCCTACCTTGTGCTATTGTGATTAACGTTCAGGTCCCACTGTGAGTGAGAACATGAGGTATTCAGTTGTTTGTTTCTGTGACCACTAAGTATGATAGTCCCCAACTCCATCCAATTTGCTACAAAGTCTATGGTTTTGATCATTATGACTGCATAATACTCCATTGTGTATATGTAACACATTTGATTTATCCAGTCCACTTTTGATGGGCTGTAGGGTTGGTTCCATGTTTTTGATATTGTGAATAGTGCAGCTGTAAACCTACGTGTAATTTCTGCAGCTTTTAGTTATGCCTTTTAAATTTCCGTCTTACGTGGCTTTGGCTTGTTATAAAGTCGATTTTTACCCATTTGTATGACTCCCATTGATTGTGAACCGTATCAGTCGGAACTCTTTGGACCTGCAGTTCATAAGCACTCCAACCAAAGTGGTTGTAAATTGTCAGGGGACTTCATTGGCTCACATTGCTGAAAACTGTAGCTTCGGAAATGACTGGATTGATAACTCCAATTGTGTCCTCAGGAATCTCTCCGTCTCCATTTCTAAGCCCTGCTTTCTTCTGTGTTGGCCTCACTGGCAGAGAATCTTTTCCCTGACGGTGGCAAGATGGCCCCAGTATCCCAGGCCTGCATCTGCCTGCTTAGGAATCCCTGGGAAAGAGAGAACCTCTTTCGTACACGCGCACTTTTTCTGCAAACGTGGAAAGAGATTTCATTGGCTCATCTTAGGTTACCTGCTCTTCTCTGACCAAATCCTGTAGCCAGGGTGGTTCCAGTGTTCTGATTGGCCGGGCTCGGGTCATGTGATCAGCCGGGGCCCTTTAGGTTTCAGGTGTCCTTCGGGAAGGACTTGAATGAGATTTAAGGTGCTTAGACGGAGCAGTTGGGTGTTGGGCAGCAAAACCAACAACTTGGCACTAAAAAATTTTGGAGCAAAAGTCTTGACTTGGTTCTTGAGTTTGGAGTTTTGGTTTGTGGTCACTTACCATAATCTGCTATCACTTAATTGTATTATTATTGTTTTGTTCTCCAGCTTTCCTCTATCTGCTTAGAATCACACAACTAATACATAAATGTATTCTTTTGGTAAAATATTTTACTAACCTAGAATTTTTCAGTAAAACATAAAGTGTCTCTTCAGTCCACCACCCAATACCACATCCCAGAGGGATCCTCAGTTATTATTTGGTGTGTAGCCTTAAATTTTTTAATAAATACATTTTTTGTGATTAAGACATCAAAATCCATATGAAAATCCTAGGTTAAAATCCTTCATCCTTGTTTCCATTCACTAAGTTCTCATTCCTCCAATAGGTACCATCTGTTATTAGTTTTTTGTTTACTCCAGGGAATTTTTATGCATGTGCAATCCTCTACACATATGTGTGTATTCATGGGTAATTTCTAAATTGCCTTTTACTCTTTTTTTAATTGAAAAATACAGTTTATTTAAAAACTAAATTTGAAAGAGAGAAGCTGGGCTCGGTGGCTCAGCCTGTAATCCCGCGCCTTTGGGAGGCTGAGGTGAGTGGATTGCCTGAGCCCGTGGGTTTGAGACCCACCTGGGCAGGTGAGACCTCATCTCTACAATAAATCAAAAAATCAGCCAGGCGTGGTAGCGCATGACTGTAATTCCGGCTACTTGGAAGGCTGAGGCAGAAGGATCGCAGGAGTTCAGCAGGTCGAGGCTGCGGTGGCCGGGAGCGGCCACTGCACTCCAGTCTGGGCGACAGAGTGAGACTCCAACTCAAAAAAAAAAAAAGAAAGAAAGAAAAAAAGAGAGATAGAGAGAGGAGATTCACCTCCCCAAGGTAAGGGAAGGAACCAAAGCTAGGAAACATGGTGGCCGTAGCTCAAAGAGCCACGTAGACACACCAGAGTTTAACAATGCAATGACCTGCTTTTTACTCGGTTTTTGTTTTGTTTTGTTTTTTGTTTTTGAGTTGGAGTCTCACTCTGTCACCCAGGCTGGAGTGCAGTGGCACAGTCACGGCCACCCTAGTGTCAACCTGCTGGGCTCCAGCAATCCTTCCACCTCAGCCTTCTGAGTGAGCCAGAATTACAGGCGCGTGCTACCATGCTTTTTACTCTTAACAGTGACCTTGACTGTTATTCCATACTGGTGTGGACTTGTTTAACCATTTTACTCTTTTTAAAACATTTTATTTTGCTGGGCTCGATGGCTCAGCCTGTAATCCCGCGCCTTTGGGAGGCTGAGGTGAGTGAATTGCCTGAGCCCGAAGGTTCGAGACCCGCCTGGGCAG
>NW_007030391.1:298035-300219 GCF_000164805.1 Carlito syrichta | reverse complement strand
AGTCTGGGTGACAGAGTGAGACTCCAACTCAAAAAAATAAATAAAATAAAATAAAATATTTTATTTTACTTTTTAAGAAACAAGATCTCACTCTCACCTGGGCTGGAGTGCAATGACTGGATCATAGTAAACAGTAGTCTCAAACTCCTGGTCTCAAGTGATCCTCCTGCCTTAACCTTCTGAGTATCTGGGACTATAGGTGCATGTCACCATGCCCAGCTAATTAAAACTTTTTTTTTTTTTTTGTAGAGACTGAATCTTGCTATGTTGTCCAGTCTGGTCTCAAACTCCTGGCCTCAAGCAATCCTTCTAGCTTGGGCCTCCCAAAGTACTGGGATTACAGATGTGAGCCACCGCACCCGGCCTCCATTTCACTCTTGACGGGCATTGAGGTCATTTCCAATTGTTTCCCATTGCAAACTCTGCTACAATGAACATCTTTGTGCATATGTGCCAGTATTTCTTTAGATAAATTCCTAGAAGTGGGAGTGCAAGTACTCGGTCAAGTATATGCACATTTTGCATTTTATTGCAAAGACCTGCCAAGTTGCCTTCCAAAAAGTCTCTGCCAATTTATACTACCACTGAGAATGACTGAATGTGTCTGTCTTCCAGCATCTCTTTGCCAACATTAGATTCTGTCAATCTTTTGCATTTTTGCCAATCTGATAAATAGAAAAGGATATCTTGTTTTAATGTGCATTTTCTTGCTGACTGGTAAGACCAAGCATCTTTTCATATGCTTATTTCTTCTGTCTGTTGCCTGTGCACATCTGATGCCCATTTCTCTTTTGGGCAGTCTTTTTCTTTACTGATGTCATACATTCGTGCATTGAACAAATCATAACTGATGGCCTAGTGTATGCCAGGCACTGTTCTAGGCATTTGAGAATAAGCAGAGAATGTGATACAGCCCCTACCCTCATGCAGCTCACATTCTAGAAACAGGAGACCAATAAAAACATGAATAAAGACAAGAGTTGTCTAATGGGTTTAAGTGCTGTGGAGGCAGAGGAAACAGAATAGAGAATTCTTTGATTTTTAAAGAAACTGGTTCCTTGCTCTAATACACATCAAATATTTTTTATGGCTTGTCATTTGCTTTCTAATTTTATCCATGAAATTTTGGTCAATGCAGAAGTATTTTTATTTTTATGTGGTCACATTTACACATCTTTTCCTTTATATTTCTTATGCTTGGAAAGGTTTTCTCCATCCCAAGATTATAAAAGCATTTGCCCAAGGTTTTCTTCTGGTGCCTTATGGATTTACTTATTCCACTTAAGTCTTTAATCCATCTGGAATTGTTTTCAGTATAAAGAGCAAGGAAGGGATCCAGCTAAATTGGTTAGCCAGTTGGCCCATGACCGTTCATTAAATAATCCATCTTTTCCTTGGGGATTTGCATTGGCGCCCATAAAAAATATGAATTTTCCTGTGTATTTGGGTCTGCTTTTGAACTTTCAGTCTAGCCCTATGACAGACACATCAGTCATCCAAATCACAATAGCTTTGTGTTTATTTGTTTGTTTTTTATTTTTTTGAGTTGGAGTCTCACTCTGTCACCCAGACCGGAGTGCAGTGGCTGCTTCCGTCCACCGCAGCCTCGACCTGCTGGGCTCCGGCGATCCTTCCGCCTCAGCCTTCCAAGTAGCTGGAACTACAGGCGCGCGCTACCACGCCCGGCTGATTTTTGATTTATTGTAGAGATGAGGTCTCGCCAAGTTGCCCAGGCAGGTCACGAACCCGCGGGCTCAGGCCATCCACTCACCTCAGCCTCCCAAAGTGCTGGGATTACAGGCTGAGCCACCGAGCCCGGCTGTGTTTATTTTTTATATCTGGAAAGGTTGGCTCTTTGGGCAAATAATTTATTTTCTCTTGGCCTCAGCTTCCTCCTCTGGAAACAGGGATATCACCTTGAAGGGTTGTTCTGGGAATTAATGAATCAGTGGACCACTTTAGTTCCGGGGGCGTCAGTTAAGCCTCTTTGAGAAGGTAATATGAGAGCTGGACTCTGACCGGCAGGGAAGAGCATGGCTGGCCGGGAGAACAGCGAAAGCCAAGGCCCTGAGGCAGGGGCTAGTTTAACGAGTTTCAGGATCAGGCGGGAGTAGCGCTTCGGGAGGGGCTTGAGCCGGGGAGAGTGGAGTGGTGGGCCGCGGTGTCGGGTTGGGCCGCCCCCCG
>NW_007030391.1:293907-297586 GCF_000164805.1 Carlito syrichta | reverse complement strand
TCATGTCTTCACTTACAGCCATCTATTTATTCATGAAGTCACTCGTGCATTCTCTTATTCGTCCTATATTCCCTTCTCCACTCCACTCATTTATTTCCTTTTTTTTTTTTTGAGCCGGAGTCACTCCGTCGCCCAGGCTGGAATGCAGTGGCACGCTCACGGCCACTGCAGTCTCAACCTGCTGGGCTAAGGCGATCCTTCCGCCTCAGCCTTTCAAGTAGCTGGAGCTACAGACGCATGTCACTACGCCCGGCTTATTTTTCGATTTATCGTAGAGACGAGGTCTCACCAAGTCGCCCAGGCTGGTCTCAAATCCTTGAGCTTAGGCAGTCCTCTTGCCTCGGCCTTCCAAAGTGCTGGGATTACAGGCTTGAGCCCCAGCGATTGGCCTAATTTATTTACTTATCATTCATTTATTCACTTATCATTCATTCATCTATTCACTTCCTCCCAATCACTTGCTTCCTGATTTGCACATTCACTCACTTATGGGATCATTCTGGGCCCAGCCCTGTGCTTGGATAATACTGGGGTCACAGGGGTAACTAAGGCAGACCCCATTGCTGCCCATGGAGAGCTCAGAGTCCAAAGGGGAAAACAGCCTTGTCTCCAGAGAGTGACAGCCCTGGGTGGTTAGGAATATATTGGGGGAATTGGGGGAGTGTGCCATTGTGGGAGCCCAGAGAAGGCAGCTGGTCAAGGTTTAAAGTCAGAGAGAGCTTCCTGGAAGAGGAACTGTCTGAACTGAGACCGGAAGGAAGAGTATGTATGAGTGAGTCAGCTGAGGGAATGGGAATGGAAGTCCAGGAAGCAAGATCTGCATGTGCAAAGGCCAGAGGTGAGCATGAGCCTGGCCTCAGTGTAGAGGGCAGGACAGAGCATGTCAAGAAAGGAGGCTGCAGGTGTGACCTGGCTCTTAGATAAGGAAGGGCCTTGGATGCTGTGCAAGAGGCTTAAAGATGATTTGGGGCACAGGGTCCTTGGATGCATTCTCCCTGTGATCTGCTCCCTGTGTCCTCCCCAGGCATGGGTTCAGGAGCGGCTGCCACTGGCCATGCAGACAGAACGGGGCAGTGGTTTGCAGGCGGTGCAGCAACACATCAAAAAGAACCAGGTGAGCAGAGCCAGGTGAGGGAATAAGGTAGGACATGTTTAGATACAAGTAACAGGAAACTGCTGAAAGTGGTTAAAACCAAAAAAGGGAAATTTATTGGCTCTTGTCATTGAAATGATTGTGGATAGCAGGTACAAATCCATCCAGGTGCTTCTAGATATTTTTATGACTCTCCCAGCTCTGGTTTTGTTTTTTCTTTCCTGTGTTAACTTTGTTCTCAGGTCAACTCTCCTCTCTGTCTGATGAAAAGCCGCCAACAGATTCAGGTTTACATTTCACTGCAAAACTGAAGAGAATTTCTCTCTCTTTCTTTTTCTGAGACAGGATCTTGCTCTGTTGTCCAGGCTGCAGTGCAGTGGTGTGGGCACAGCTCATCGCAGCATCAACCTCCTGGGCTCAAGCAATGTTCCTGTCTCAGCTTCCCAATTAGCTAGAACTGCAGGTGTGTGCCACCACGCCTGACTTTTTTTTTGTTTTTGTTTTTTGTTTTTATGGAAGTGGAGTCTCACTATGTTGCCCAGGCTGGTCTCAAACTCCTGGGCTCAAGTGATCCTACCATCTCAGCCTCCCAAAGTGCTGGGATTGCAGACATGAGCCACAGCACCCGGCTGAGTTTCTACCTCTCAATAGTTTAATCAGTAGTCCGAGGCACAACTCTTACTGGCTCAACTTGAGTCACATGCCCAGCCCTGAACTAATCATGACAGCCAGGAATTTGGACTACTCCTTAGAACTTGCCAATGAAGTTGGCCTTAACGACGTGGGCTGAAATTGAGGCAAGGGGGGTTTCCAAAGGAAAATCAGAGTCTTGTGACTAGAAGTGAGGAGAATGGCTGTTGAGCAAAGAAAACACAACAGCAAGAAACAAAATCTCAAGACACCCATAAATAGGAGCAGATAATCAGCAAGGTGTTGATCCCTAAGCTGAGGACCAATCTCCAGGGCAGGAGAGGGGGCAGATGAGCCCCTACAGCTCTGATCTCAGTTCACCCCTTTTGGCTTCAGTTTCCACATCTAAACAAGTAGAGAGTTGCTCTAGAGCAGTGGTTCTCAAACTGCAGAGCAGGGGAATCCCTTTGGCAAAGCAACACTTTCATAAAAGCCCAAAGTTAGACACATAAAATAACAAGAATGCATTGATTAAAGACTTTCTATATGCTAAGTACTGTCTAGGGGATTATGTTGACTAATCCCCTCAGTAACCCTGTGAGGTGGATATTGTCACTATCTCTATTTTATCAAAAAATATAAGCTGACAGAACAGGACACTGAAGGATGTTGTTTTTGGAAGGTTAGTGACCATGTTACACTAGATGGAGTTCTTTAAGAGACTGTGGTTTTTCTCTCTTTTCATTTTTCTATTTTGTTGTTGCTGTTGTTTTTGTTGTTGTGAGGTGGCGTCTCACTCTGTTGCCCAGGCTGGAATGCAGTGGCATGATCACAGCTGACCACAGCCTCTACCTCTTGGACTCAGGCGATTCTTCTGCCTCAGCCTCCCAAGTAGTTCGGATTACAAACTTGTGCCACTGCGCCCAGCTAATTTTTTAATTTTTTTTGTTGTCCAGGCTGGTCTTGAACTCCTGGGCTCAAGCAATCCTCCCATTTTGGTCTCTGAAAGTGCCAGGATTACAAGCATGGGCCACTGTACCTGGACTGTTTTTCTATCTTGGTGAAAATACTCTTGGCTGTCAACAGTGGTGGGAACAGACAGAACTGGCTCACCATGTTCACAGTCAAGGAAACCTATCAAGCACTTTTAGCGCTTGGAATTGGGGGAGCTCGGACGAGTGTGCCATGAGAATGCTGGACACACGCTGCTCAGCAGACACCAGTGGCTACTAGTGACTGTTCATCTGCTGCATGACAGGCTCAGTTCTAAGTGCTCCAGGCCTTAACACCTCCCACCAACCCCACAAGGTAGATCCTCACAGGCCAGCACCAGACACATGACTCTGGCGAGTTTCTCACCCTCTCTGCACCTCAGTTTCCTCACCTGTAAAGTGGGAATGATGATGGCTCCTGGGGATGCAGTGGGGAGACATGTGGCTACATTGTATGAAGCCCTTGCTTAGCAAAGCGCCTGGCAGTGTGGGCTGTTACTATCTCCAGGAAACCGAGGCTTGTAAGAAATTAAACTAAGGCTGAGCAAGAGCAGGGCTGCTTGGGGGGAACCTTAGTGTTCCCTCTCTTGATCTGGATACACCACAGTCTGCACGTGTGAAAATGTGTGGAACCGTATACGTAAGATGTGTATACTTCACTGTATATAAATGATACCTCAGCTGCTAGGCAGCCGGGGTCTCAGGCCTGCCTCGGGGACAGCGGGCTTCTTGGTTTAGAGCGCAGTCTCTGGAGCCAGTCTCCTGCGTTGGAATCCTGGCACTCCCGCCCGGCCACCTGCAGCATGGGAGTGCGAATGCTTACTCGGCATGTGGTCAGCGACCTGGGGGTGCCAGTTCCGCCTGTTCCCCCTCTGTTGGTGCCGGGGGCTGTGCCAGCCCCAGAGGAGCACGCGGTCTCGCTGGCACCCGGACGCCCCTCCCCACCCACGCCCCCCGCCTCCCG
>NW_007030391.1:287500-292845 GCF_000164805.1 Carlito syrichta | reverse complement strand
ATCCGAGACTTTCAGAAAACAGTTCTGCCCGAGGGGACCTGAGGGGACGCGACCCTGCTTGAAGATCCAGGGAAACACGGCTCTGCCCTGAGAGAGGGTGGTAGGGGCCGCAGCTCTGCCCAGGAAACCTCAGGAGGCTCCATCTGTCCCCTCACCAGCGAGCAGATCAGCCGGCGACAGTCTCAGGTGGACCGGCTGTACGTGGCACTCAAGGAGCTGGGCGAGGAGCGCCGGGTGGGCCTGGAGCAGCAGTACTGGCTGTACCAGCTCAGCCGCCAGGTGGACGAGCTAGAGCACTGGATCGCCGAGAAGGAGGTGGTGGCTGGCTCACCCGAGCTCGGCCAGGACTTCGAGCATGTCTCGGTGAGCGTCGTGAGTAATGGCAGTGATGCCAGAGCCCACTGTGTGTGCCGCTAAGGTTCCCTGGGCCTCAGTTTCCCCATCCATAGTATGAAGGTAATCATAGCGCCCACCCCAACGCTCTGCTGTGAGACAAATGAGTGAAGATAAAGCAGTGAGGGCCGTGCTTGGCACATACAATTCCTAACACAGTGTTGTTATTATCATCTTAGTAAGGTATTATTGTTGTTACTATTATTGCTACAGAGTAGATGTTCAATAAGTGTTAGATTTTTTTTTTTCTGAGTTGGAGTCTCACTCCATCGCCCAGCTGGAGTGCAGTGGCAGGCTCATGGCCGCCCCAGCATCAGCCTGCTGGACTCTGGCGATCCTTCCGCCTCAGCCTTCCACGTAGCCAGAACTACAGGTGCATGTTGCCATGCCCAGTCCTATTTTTTTATTTATTGTAGAGACAAGGTCTCGCCAAGTTGCTCAGGCTGGTCTTCAACCCATGGGCTCGGGCAATCCATCCACCCACCTTGGCCTCCCAAAGTACTGGGATTACAGGCTGAGCCACCGAGCCCAGCCAGATAATATGTTTATGCTGGGCACAGTGGCTCACACCTGTAATCTCAGCACTTTGGGAGGCCAAGGCAGGAGGATTACTTGAGCCCAGGAGTTCAAGACCAGCCTGGGCAACATAACGAGACCTCACTTCTACAAAAAATAAAAAATGAACTAAAAAGATGTTATCTGTATGATGACGATTGTTATTACTCACACCTACCCTAAAATGGGAGATTGGAGGGGGCCGGCATGTGCTGCTCCTTTGCCCACTTTGCTGTGCTCCCACTTCCTGGTGGCAGGTGCTACAGGAGAAGTTCTCAGAGTTCGCCAGCGAGACGGGCACGGCAGGGCGGGAGCGGCTGGCAGCTGTGAACCAGATGGTGGACGAGCTGATCGAGTGTGGCCATACGGCAGCAGCCACCATGGCCGAGTGGAAGGACGGGCTGAACGAGGCCTGGGCCGAGCTGCTGGAGCTCATGGGCACGCGGGCCCAGCTGCTGGCCGCCTCACGGGAGCTGCACAAGTTCTTCAGTGACGCCCGAGAGCTTCAGGGACAGATCGAGGAGAAGCGGAGGCGGCTGCCTCGCCTGACAGCCCCACCTGAGCCGAGACCCAGCGCCAGCTCCATGCAACGGACCCTGCGCACCTTCGAGCATGATCTGCAGCTCCTTGTGTCCCAGGTGGGGTGCCGGCGGCCACGGGGGCAGGTGGGGGGGCCTGGACAACTGTGGGCAGCAGAGCAAGCAAAAACATCGGGCTGTGGCGCAGGCTGAAATCAGGCAATGGAATGGACAGAAAGCAGACCATGGGACAGGGAGAAATTAGATAACTGGGTAGATAGAAAATGGACAGATCCTGGGTTTGGGCACAAAAAAAAGAAAATAAGAAAGAAAGAAAGAAAGAAAATAGACTGATTGCATTGTGCACAGAAATCAGGTAGTGGCAGAAAAAAGGGTACAGTACGTCTGATAGAAACTAGACAGTACTTCCTAAAGAGATTGGGCAGTGGTCCTCTTAAAGCTTCGAAGTGGATTTTACTGAATCCAGTTGCAGGGTCTAAAGGAAATTTCAAGAAGGCTAAGAGGAATTTTGCTGTGACACAGATAGAAACTAGACAGATGGCAGTTCTCCAATAGAAATCATAGGATTTGTCTGAAAGTAATTTGATGGAAGTGGATTTAATGGAAAAAAGAACACATCATAGAAATCAGACAGAGAAACTGAGAGGTGGATCTGAGCAATCAGCTGGGCATGAAACTGTGGGCCTAATAGAACTTGGGCAGCAGTACTGAAGAAAATTGGGTTGCAGGTCTTGGCAGTTAAATATGGAACAATTGTGTTTGTAAATAGTACAGATGACTGTTAGGGATCAGGCTGAGAGATGTACAGTGGTTAGTTGGTAGATCTGGTAGAAGTGGAGGGGTCTTTCCAAAAGAAATCAGGTGACTGAACCAACGGAGTGAGCAGTACGTCCACAGTAAGGCCAGTAGAAATTGGGTGGGAGGCTGATGGCAAGTCAATGGCCATTCTGAAGGAGGTGACTAGGAGGCACCTAGGAGGTAGAGGGTCTGAAATAAATAGAATGAAAGTCATTGATTGCCTGTCTAATAGACCTCAGGGTAGAAAGGGGTTTCCTGAAAGAAATATGATAGGGCTCAGCCGGGCATGGTAGCGCGTGCCTGTAGTTCCGGCTACTCGGAAGGCTGAGGCAGAAGGATCGCTGGAGCCCAGCAGGTCGAGGCTGCGGTGGCCGAGAGCGGCCACTGCACTCCAGTCTGGGCAACGGAGTGAGACTCCAACTCAAAAAAGAAAAAAAAAAAGAAATACGATAGGGCTGGGCCTGCCTAAAAAAATAGGTGACGGACCCAATAGAAGTAGAGCTTTCAGACCACAAGACACTGGCCAATGGACTGAAAGAAACCTGGTAGTAGATCTAAAATAAATCAGAATGCAGGTAAGCCAAAGAAAAATGAGGCAGCAGACATGAGAGAAGTGCGGCAGGGGTCTAGAAAGCAGAAAGCAGGCAAGTCGAAGGGATATGAGGCAGCGGATATGAGGGGGCCCGGTTGTGGGATCCCAGGACCCAGGCTCCTCACATCTTGAGGCTCTGCACTCAGGCAGCTGGGGGAGACAGAGGGTAGAGCCTGGGCCTTTGGAGGGCTGGTGCCCGACCCGGCATGCCCCTCAGGTCCGGCAGCTGCAGGAAGGGGCAGCCCAGCTCCGGACGGTGTACGCGGGCGAACATGCCGAGGCCATCGCCAGCCGGGAGCAGGAGGTGCTGCAGGGCTGGAAGGAGCTGCTGGCAGCCTGCGAGGACGCCCGCCTGCACGTGAGCTCCACGGCCGACGCCCTGCGCTTTCACAGCCAAGCCCGCGACCTGCTCTCCTGGATGGATGGCATCGCCAGCCAGATTGGGGCAGCCGACAAGCCCAGGTGCCCCTCATCCTTCCTTGGGCTTCCTGCCTGCCTCCGTCAGCCTCCCCTGTCCCATTGACAGTCCCCTTCCCATATGAAATCACAACAGTGCACCAGGCCTTGTTCTAGATGCTTCATGAGTACTAAGACTCTTTGCTAGGACTGGGTGCAGTGGCTCACGCCTGTAATCCCAGCACTTGGGGAGGCTGAGGCAGGAGCATTGCTTCAGCCCAGGAGTTTGAGACCAGCCTAGGCAACATAGCAAGACCATATTTCTACAAAAAAATAAAATATTAGCTGGGCACGGTGGTGCACGCCTAAGTCCCAGCTACTTGGGAGGCTGAAGCAGGAGGACTGCTTGAGCCCTGGAGGTTGAGGCTGTGGTGAGCTGTGATTGTGCCACTGCACTCCAGCCGGAGTGACAGAGTAAGACCCTGAATCAAAATATATAAATAAATAAATAAACAAATAAAATTCATTATAATGTGGGAATTTCAGAAATAAGTTTGAACACATTAAGTCTTTAAAAAGTGTCAGTCTATTTTCTGTTACTGTAACAGAATCCTCAAGACTGGGTAATTTATACAGAAAAAAATTTTAGCCAGGTGCAGTGGCACATGCCTATAATCCCAGCACTTTGGGAGGCCAAGGCAACATGATTGCTTGAGACCAGGAGTTTTAGACCAGCCTGGACAATATAGTGAGACCCCATCTCTACACAAAAATGTTAGAGAAATTAGCTGAGCATGGTGGCATACACCAGTAGTACCACTTATTTGAGAAGCTGAGGTAGGAGGATCACCTGAGCCCAGGAGTTTGAGGTTGCAGTGAGCTATGATCACATCATTGTACTCCATCCTGGGTGACAGTGAGACCCTGTCTCAAATTTAAAAGTTTAGTGTTCACTTTGGCAGCACATACACTAAAAACTGGAATGATACAGAGAAGATTAGCATGGCCCCTGAATTAAGAAAGAAAAGGCCAAGCGAGATGACTCAAGCCTGCAATTCCAGCACTTTGGGAGGCCGAGGCAAGAGAATTGCCCGAGCCCAGGGGTTTGACACTAGCCTGGGCAACTTCACGAGACCTCGCCTCTACAATAAATAAAAATTAGCCAGGCATGATAGTGTGCACCTGTGGTTCCAGCTACTTGGAAGACTGAGGTAGAAGGATTGTCTGAGCCCAGCAGGTCGAGGCTGCAGTGGTTGTGAGTCTGCCATTGCACTCCAGCCTGGGTGACAGAGTGAGACGCCAACTCCAAAAACAAAAAACAAAAAAAACCGGCAACCCCCTCAGGTCCCCTCCCATTGTTGAAGCTTTTCTGTTCTCTCAATAATCCTGCCTTCTTTAAAAAAAAAAAAAAAAAGGAAGGGAGGGAAAGAAAGAAAAGAAAAAATGTTTATTTGGCTCGTAGTCTGGGAGGCTGGGAGGCCCTGAGACATAGCACTGGTGTCTGATGAAGGCCTTTGAGCTGCACCATAATCTGGTGGTGGGCATCCCATGATTCGAGAGCAACAGCAAGCTAGCTCAGTCTCTCTTTTTATAAAGCTACTGATCCCAACATGGGGCCCCCACCCTGATGACCTCAGTTCATGGTAATTACCTCCCAAAGTCCCCACCCCACTAGATACTATCTACATATGAATTTGGGAGTTATGTTTCCAATGTATAAAATTTGAGGGACATATTCAAACCGTAGCATACAGCTATGATTGCCAATGGGTAGAACCTTCAGAAACTTGGAATTTGTTTTGGGCATATGATGGCTTAGAATGGCATTGCCCAATAGTTGTATAATATGAGCCACAAGTGTGAGCCACATATATAATTTAGAATTTTCTTTTTTAAAAATTGATTTTTAAGTCAGGTGTGGTGGCTCATGCCTATAATCCCAGTACTTTGGGAGGCTGAGGTGAGAGGATTGCCTGAGCCCAGGGGTTTGAGACCAGCCTGGGCTACTTGGTGCGAGACCTCATCTCTACAATAAATCAAAAAATTAGCTGGGCGTGGTGGCACATGCCTGT
>NW_007030391.1:285658-287480 GCF_000164805.1 Carlito syrichta | reverse complement strand
TGCCTGTAGTTCCAGCTACTTGGAAGGCTGAGGTGGAAGGATCACCTGAGCCCAGGAGGTGAGACTACAGTGGCCATGAGCGTGCCACCGCTCTCCAGCCTGGGTGACAGAGTGAGACTCCAACTCAAAAACAAATTTTTTTTTTGGTAGAGACAGGATCTTTCTATGTTGCCTAGGCTGGTCTCAAACTCTTGGTCTGAAACAATCCTCTGGCCTTGGCCTCTCAATTTTAGCCACTGCATCCAGCCTAAAATTTTCTTGTAACCACATTAACAAAAGGAGAAACAAGTGAAAATTAATTTTGGTAATACTTTTTTTGGGATCAGAGTCTCACTTTGTCACCCAGCTGGAGTGCAGTGGCACATTCATGGCCACCACAGCCTTGATCTACTGGGCTCAGGCGATTCTTGTGCCTCAGCCTTCCAAGTAGCTGGAACCACAGGCACACACCACCACGCCTGGCTAATATTTTTTTTATTCTTGTGACAAGGTCTCGCCAAGTTGCCCAGGCTGGTCTCAAACCCCTGGATTCAGGCAGTCCTCTCGCCTCTGCCTCCCAGAGTGCTGGGATTACAGACATAAGCCACCACGCCTGGCTAATTTTAGTAATACTTTTTTTTCCCCCATTTAACATACCCTAAATATTATCACTTCAACATGTAGTCATGATTACAATTATTTAATGAGACATGCGACATTCTTTTTTACATGAAATCCTTCAAGTCTGATGTGCCCTTTACACTTCAACACATCCCATGGCAGACTAGCCACATTTCAAATGCTCCATCACCACACATGTCTAGCAGTGAGTACTGCATTGGACAGTGCAGACTTGGAAGATTAGAATCATTGGCTAGCAGAACCTTCAGAAGCATAGCTAGGTACAGTGAGAACATTTGGATCTTGAAATCCTAGAAGGTTAGAATCCCAAAAAGCGTGACATTTTGAAAGCTGGGAAAGTTGGAATCCTTGAATCAGTGAAGGACTTGGGGCCCTCAGAACCTGGAGTCTCGGGGTGCTGTGGTATGTCAGCCTCAGGGCTTCCGGCTTGTCAGGAGCTGAGGATATGGGGCAACTAAGAGAGGCTGCTGTGGCTCAGATCCCCGCCCACCACCCACTGCAGGGACGTGTCGTCGGTGGAGGTGCTCATGAACTACCATCAGGGGCTGAAGACCGAGCTGGAGGCGCGGATGCCAGAGCTGACGGCCTGCCAGGAGTTGGGGCGCTCTCTGCTGCTCAACAAGAGTGCCATGGCTGATGAGGTGGGGAGGAGCATAGGGGGTTTCCCTCTGCCACCCGGGCACATTGAGGTGGGAGCCACCCTTGATGCCTTCTACCCACCCACTGCTCCCAGATCCAGGCACAGCTGGACAAGCTGGGAACCAGGAAGGAGGAGGTGTCAGACAAGTGGGACCGCCATTGGGAGTGGCTACAGCAGAGTGAGTGGGGGCCTGGACACATGTGGCTCAAGGGCATAGGGACACGCTCCAGCACGTCTGGCCAAAGGCCAGAGGATATCACAAGCATGCTTTGCACACTACCCATGGGTCCCCAGAAGCGGGTGGACAAGGGGACTGCGTTGCCATTGAATCCCTGGTGGCAAACACCTAGGAGAGAAACTGGTTCCTACAAAAACAACCACAGGCCAGGCATAGTAGCTCATGCCTATAATCCCAGCACTTTGGGAGCCCGAGGTGGGAGAATTGCTTGAGCCTGGGAATTCAAGACAAGCTTGGGCAACATAGCAAAATTTTGTCTGTATAAAAAAAAGTAGCCGGGCTCGGTGGCTCAGCCTGTAATCCCGCACCTTTGGGAGGCTGAG
>NW_007030391.1:284388-285515 GCF_000164805.1 Carlito syrichta | reverse complement strand
CGAGGCTGCGGTGGCCGGGAGTGGCCACTGCACTCCAGTCTGGGCGACCGAGTAAGACTCGAACTCAAAAAAAAAAAGTTTTAAAAATTAGGTGTGGTGGCACATGCCTGTAGTATGCCAGGAGGTTGAGGCTTCGGTGAGCCATGATTGTGTCTCTGGACAACAGAGTAAGACCCTGACTAAAAAACCGAAAATTGCCACAGCCTCTATCACTCCTGCAGAGCTCAGGGTGGGCAGGGCTGGGCTAAGGGAAGCCAGAGGGCTATGGCATGCCAGAGAGAGCAGCTCCTGCCCCAGGAAGGGCCCTCAGTGCCCTGACCTGGTGTGCCTCCCCTCAGTGCTGGAGGTGCACCAGTTTGCCCAGGAGGCGGTGGTGGCCGATGCCTGGCTGACAGCCCAGGAGCCAATCCTGCAGAGCCGGGAGCTGGGCAGCAGCGTGGACGAGGTGGAGCAGCTCATCCGGCGACACGAGGCCTTCCGCAAAGCGGCTGCAGCCTGGGAAGAGAGGTTCAGCTCTCTGCGGCGCCTGACCACGGTCAGCTCTCCAGATCCTGTCCCCGCCCCCCACCCACCCCTGTGTGTGAGACAGACACATCCCGACTTGGTGCTCAGTCTTCTGTTGTGTGACGGCCAGGACAGACCCTTCCTAGGTAGTAGGAGGGCAGGGGACTGACCTGTCACTAGACAGTGATACCCCAGACTGGCCGATGGGGGGGAGGAGCAGGCAGAGGGATGGGGCCTGGGATGGGGGAGCCTGGGGGACTGGCCTGGGGGGGTCGATCTGAGATTTGGGTGAGGTGAGGTAACTATTGCCATAAAAAGTCTCAAGGTCCTGGGTGGGGGGGCATTAGGGAAGGAGGACATGGGGGTCAGAAATGCACCCAGACGAAGATTCAGACGATTCTTGAAAGAGCAATCAGTGTTTTCCCGGGGGAATAGGAGTTAGGTTCTCGGCAGAGAGCAAAGCCTGGCCCGGGCCTGGACGACCTTGCCTTTTCTTTGCTTTTTTTTTTTTTGAGTCGGAGTCTCACTCTGTCGCCCAGACTGGAGGGCAGTGGCCGCTCCCGGCCACCGCAGCCTCGACCTGCTGGGCTCCGGCGATCCTTTCCGCCTCAGCCTTCCGAGTA
>NW_007030391.1:281021-283222 GCF_000164805.1 Carlito syrichta | reverse complement strand
GCCAGGAGTCCAGCGAGCAGGAGATGCCCATCAGAGGAGACCTGGCCAAGGGGTGAGGCGGCGTGTGTGTGACGAGGGCTGAGAGCTAGGGGAAGCAGAGCGCTCAGAGCCAGTGGAGGGGCTTTCGGACTCTGCCCTTCCTAAAGGGGTAGATACCAGCGTGGTACCCATTGTGCAGAGGTGTAAACTGAGGCGAAAGAGTAGGAGATGTGCCCATCGTTGCGCAGGAGGGGCAGCCCTTCCTGTTGAAGGAAAAGAGAGCGTGCCTTCCTCCTGGTGCAGGTTCTCAGCCACTGAGTTATGACTCGGCATCAAGTCCCCTGGGTGCCCCCCTGGGCGGGGATTTTGTCCTCTGCTCCTCAGTGTGTCCATTGGGCTAATGGCGGGACCATCATCTCCTTGCTTGGAGAGAAGACTCTATCACAGTCTCTCTCAACAGCCTTATAATAAAGTGGGTCTCTTGGCCAGGCGTGGTGACTCACCCCTATAATCCCAGCACTTTGGGAGACCGAGGGGAGAGGATTGCCTGAGCCCACAGGTTCAAGGCCAGCCTGGGCAACTTGGTGAGACCTTATCTTTACAATTAAAAAAAAATAGTCGGGCATGGTGGCACGTGCCTGCAGTTCCAGCTACTTGGAAGGTTGAGGCAGAAGGATCACCTGGGCTCAGCAGCTCGAGGCTGCAGTGGCCGTGAGCGTGCCACTGCACTCCAGCCTGGGCGACAGAGTGAGACTCCAACTCAAAAAATACAAATAGTAAAGTGGGGCTCTTGTCATCTCCATTGTGTGAACAGGCCAACCACGGCACAAAGAGGGCTGGTCACTCAGCTTGGAGGAATCAGAACTTTCAGAATCAAGAGTTAGCCAGAGTGTGTCACCTGTGTCTCTAGAAAGAGGCCTTTGGTCTGGAGACAATAACTTTGTGACCCTTTTTAAAAAATAGGACATACATGAACATTTGCTGAGCGCCCACTCTGTGCCCAACTTGTGCTAAGGAGAGCAGTGACTGAACCAGTTCCAGCCCTGCCTTCATGGGGCTCACAGTCCAGTGGGGAAGACAGACTTATCACCAGACAGTGATGACACAGAGTCAGTAAGGCTGGGATGCGGGAGGCTCAGGGTGGGTGGAGAAAAGCAACAGTAGGTTCAAAGGCTTGAATGCACCGGTTTGCATTTTGCTCCTTGTGCCGAGTTTTAACTTAAAGGGAAGAGAGGTTTGGTTCTCCAGTCAGCAGATATATCCTGGACACCTGTGGTATGTAACACAAGCCTCTGAGAGACATAGCTGCAGAAGTGGACAGGGGCCTGGCATTTCAGGCCGAAGGGTAGAGGCTTCTCTGACCCGCCAGGAAGGTCCCTGGGAGAGGTTCCACGGAGTCTTTTGGTCTCCCCTGCCCCTAGGAAGGCCACCCTGGCTGACATTGTGGAGCAGCTGCAGGAGAAAGAGTCAGGCCCAGGACTCCCTGCTGGGGTAAGTTGAGCCTCAGAATGGGTGAGGATTTGGGGACCCCTCACCTTCGAGCAGGAGTCAGGATCTCAGAAACAATCAGTGCCTAGCCCTGTGCCCATCCCCCTGCCAGGATCCTGCAGAGACAGCATGGACTCTCAGGGCCCCTTGATGACCGCCAGAATTTGAAAATTTCTCCTTTAGAAAGGTGGGGCACTAACCTAAAAGACCCTTACTCCACCGCCACACACACACTCCAGACTCTTCCCACATCTGCCCTGGACTGCATATTTCTTCCACCCAGGGCGGTACTAAATTTCTTCATAGAGAGCCACATACACACACACAGAAGGAAGCCCCAGATCCTTCCTACAAACAGCTGGGACACCCACCTGCTTGCACCCCCTCCTCCACGGATCCAGTCCCCTCTTCCCACCATCTAGAGAGGTCCCAAACCAAGGAGTCCTAACAGACTCACTCCTCAAATCCACGGGGCCCCCAAGAGTTGGCTTATGGAGGAAACAGTCCCGCGGTCCTCCCATCCTCGCCTTCAGGACAGATGGCCCTGCGATCGCTAGGACCCAGACCCATGAGCTGCCCCCGACAGATGACCCCCGCACCCCCCAATGGACAGCACCCCTCTTCCCCCTCTCTTCACACAGCCGTCGCTGCCTCAGCCTCGCGAGCTGCCCCCCGGCCGCCTGCCCAACGGGCTTGAGCCGCCGGAGCGAACACCTCGGCCGGACCGGCCGCGG
>NW_007030391.1:277800-280800 GCF_000164805.1 Carlito syrichta | reverse complement strand
CTCGGGGCGGCCAGCGAGTGGCTAGGTGGGCCCGAGGAGGGGGTGGCTCAACTTCCGGGCCTCTCACCGGTGGGTGGGGCTTCGGGGAACCCAGCCAATGACCGGGAGGGGCGGGGCCCAAACTTAGTGCTGAGTGGGTGGAGCTTACATGGGGGGCAGGACGAAAAGGTTGTGAAAGTGAATAAATTGGGCCCTCATCTCACGACTGCCAACCCGGGAGTTGACCATCCCTAAGCGGCGAATTGGGAGTGGAGTCTAGACTGGAAGGTTTTAATAGCTACCAGTGAGGTGGGGTGGGTCCACCCTTGAAGTTTCAAATTGCAGGAGGGTCTGAAAAGGGACAGAACACAAATTCTGTGGGCTGGCGGCCTGGGGTAGTAATCTCTTACAGATTCCAAATGAGGGTCTAGTCGTGATGTGTCTTCTCTTGGAGGCCAGCTTCAGCTTGCCCAACATCTTTTTGTCCAACTAAGAGGCAGAATCTGGGGACAGGTGGCACCTAAAAGGGTGGCACTAACCAGCGAGTGGAGTGAGGCCTAAACCCTAGATGTGAAATGGGAAGGGCAGATTCAGATTTTGCTGGTGGGGTCTGGTCTTTCTTCCTTATATCTAGGCCAAGGTGGAAATAAACAGGGATTCCTTGTATATTTTGCTCCTAGAAGACTTCCTCCTTGGTTGAGGCTTTAGCTGAATAGGGAGGCAGGAATTCCTCATTCCAGACAGTAGATCAATCGATTTTCCTCGAGGGAGCTCTATGAGGGGTGGGGCAGTAGGGAGGAATGAGTGGAGCAAAGGCTTATGGAGGCAACAGTTGGAGTCTTGCCTTCAGGAAATTCCATGTGGGAGGGGATAAGGAAGGGCAACCCCATCAGGGGCCATGGTACTGAGAGGCTGAGATGCTTCCCTCAGACCAGCAACAGCTATATGGAAGAGCATCCTAGGCACATGGCCCAACTAGAGCGAAGGCTCAGAGGTGGGAAGCTCAGGTGTATTTGGCCCATGAGGAGGTTAATGAACAGTACTCAAGCAGAGTGCAGCGGCTCTGCCCTGAGCCCCATCTTGTCACTCCAGGTCATGGGTGAGCCTGTACTGCGTGCTCAGTAAGGGGGAGCTGGGCTTCTACAAGGACTCCAAGGGCCCAGCGTCTGGGAGCACACACGGCGGGGAGCCACTGCTCAGCCTGCACAAGGCCACCAGCGAGGTGGCTAGTGACTACAAGAAAAAGAAGCATGTCTTCAAGCTCCAGTGAGACCCCCAATGGGTGGGAGGAAGGGGTCCAAGGCCCAGCTTCCCTCTCCCAAGGACCCTGGTTTCCTGGAGGACAGTTGGTGGGCTGGTGGGCTGGACCCCTTCTCCACATCCCCCAAGTCCTGTGTCCCTTCCTGCAGGACCCAAGATGGCAGCGAGTTTCTGCTCCAGGCTAAAGATGAGGTGAGATCTGGTCCTTTTCCTCCCCTATGTGAACCTCAGGAATGATCTTTCTGGCTGGGATTATCAGGGCTGTAATGGGAAGGCCCACGGGCAGTGAGGGCCCAGAGGAGGTTTCTAATCCATGGAGAAATGGGAAGGAGTTCAGGGAGGGCTGACTGGAAGCCCTGATGACTTGGCTACTCAGAAAAGACTGGAAAGATAACAGGAGGGAGTTAGCTTTAAAAAGAGGAGAACCAGGTAGAGGGACCTGCAAGTGCAGAGGATCAGTGGTGCAGAATTGCAAAGGGTTAACTGCTGGAGGACAGAGTTCAAGGAGGAAGGTCCCAGAAAGGTTTCCAGGAGCTGGATCTCTCAGGACTTTGTGGGCCTTTGAAAAGGTTGGGCACTTTGGGAGGCAGAGGCGAGAGGATTGGCTGAGCTTAGGAGTGTAAGACCAGACTGGGCAACTTGGCAAGACCTCATCTCTACAATAAATCAAAAAATTAGCCAGGCGTGTATTGGCACATACCTGTAGTTTCCAGCTACTTGGAAGGCTGAGGTGGAAGGATCGCCGGAGTCCAGCAGGTCAAGGCTGTGGTGGCCATGAGCAGGCCACTGCACTTTAGCCTGGGGAGTCTCAAAAAAAAAAAAGAAAAGAAAAGAAAAGAAAAGAAAGAAAGAAAGAAAAAGTTGAATTTCTGTCCTAAGGGCACTAGAAAGCCATGGTAGGGTTTTGAGCCAGAGAGGGTAAAGTTACAATGATGCATAAGAAAATTTCCTTTGGCTACCATGAACAGGGTAGACAGGAGAGGGCACGGGTGGCGGTGGGGAGCCCAGAAGACAGCCAGGCAGGGACCCAGAGGGGAGCCTTCAAGGCTGGGCCAGCCAGGCCTGTGGGGAGAGGAGGCAGAGGAGGGTGAGAGACAGCTTCAGAACTGGGACTGAGGGGTGAGGTCAGGGGAGGAGGAGCATGCATGGAGGTGGTTTGAAGAGATGTTGAGAGTAAGAAATAACACTTGTTATCTCATTCATGCCTCAGGAGAGGCTGGGAAGTAGGCCTTTATCCACTTCCTGCCTCCTTCTTATCTGCAGTTTCTCCTCATAGGGTTTTCTGAGAATTAAATTGGTACATACAGCACACTTGGGGAAGGATGGAGGGGGGTGTGTCTAGTAAATACCAGTACTCAAGAAGTGTCTGCCCATATTATCATCATCCTTGTTCTTGTTTATCTCTGTAGTGGGAATTACATTTAATCCTACTGCATAAGTTTAAAGGAACCCATCCACTAAAGTGCTTAGAACAGAGACTGGCATAGTAAGGGCTGTGCTCCTATCTGCATCATCATCGTGGTCCCTATTTAATAGATTTGTTCAGAGAGGACAGTCTGGTGTGAGATGCATCTATGACTCAAGCGCCTCTCTTACAAATACAGACTCTGGCCTGTTTCTTCCCCCAGGAGGAGATGAACGGCTGGCTGGAGGCAGTGGCCGCCTCGGTGGCAGAACACGCCGAGATCGCCCGCTGGGGCCAGACACTTCCTACCACTTCGTCCACAGACGAGGGCAACCCCAAGAGAGAGGGCGGGGAGC
>NW_007030391.1:276135-277471 GCF_000164805.1 Carlito syrichta | reverse complement strand
GGGGCCTGACACGTCTCCCCGCCCCTCTTTTCCGCACTGTGGGCACAAAGACACTTTCTCTTCCTCGGGGGCGGAAGCCCCTAGTTCCAACACAGCGGACGGACGCGCCATGACGGGCACTGGAAAGGAGGGGGACTTCTGCACCCCAAGAAGTGGTGGGGGATTGCTGCCCCTATAGCCATATCTCGGCCCCTTCCCGCTCGCCACTCCCACCCCAGGTGCTGGGGCTCCATTATTTTTATGCAATAACTGAGTTTGGTGGGGGCGGGTAGGGGGCCAGTTGAGCCACGCCCCCTGCCCCATTCGCAGATCCGGCCCCAAGAAGCTGGGGTGGTGGGGGCGAAAACTCCTGTCCCCCTCTCCGCCCTAGGGATGGGCACGGGGGCGCTGGTGAGGTCCCCTGGGCCATCCAGGGTGCTAGGGGGTAGGGAGGGGACACCCCCTCCCCGCCTTTACCTCACTTCCAATGCTGCCTTGATCTCTGTCTGGGAGGGGGGAGAGAAGGGGTCCTAGCCCCTGCACTCCGCCGCCTCAGAGCCATGCGGTTAATTCCTGACTTAGTTTATTTTTGCAAAACGTCGACCTCCTCCTCCCCCCGCCCCGCATCCGCGAAGGCTTTTTATGGGAGGGGCGTCAAAGCTCAAAACTGTCTTCCTCTCTCCTCCCCCCTCCAGCTGTAAATGCCACTTCTTGAGGGGAGGGGTGAGGGGAAGCCCTCCCCCTGCATGCTTCTGGCTGGAGCACCTCCCTGGGAGTGGGGGGACCGGGCTGTGGGCAGCCCCCACGGCCGCCTGGGGAAGCCGCTGGGGCCTGGGGGTGTGGGGCGCGGTGTGGCGGGCGCACACTGTCCGTACCTGTAATAAACCCTTTGGCTTTGACGGTCTATGCTGGTTTGCTTGTGTTTCATGGGCTGCGCCTGGAAGGATTGAAGGGAGGCCCGTGGTGTGAGGGGCGGACTGGGGCTGCGGAGAACGTCTAGATGTTCTTGGTGTGGACAGATTTCGGGGTCTAAACACAAGCCCCTCGACGAAGAACCTAAAATGAGAACCCTAGAGGGATGGGGAATATTATGTCATCCTTCGAAAACTTCCAAACGCCAGAGAGCCGCCGGGTCCGCCCCGTCCAGGGCAGGAAAGGCCGGTCCCTTTAAGAGAGCGGAGACGTAACTGAGACGGGCGAGCGCTCGGTCCAATCGCCAGCAGCTCCAGGAGTCTCTGGCCCAATGAACAAGCTGCGGGGGCGGGGTCCGGGCACACCCGGAAGCGGGTGCAGGCAGGCTGGCCGGCTTGCCCGGGGGCCATGGCTGCGGCGGCCACTGCAGCCGAGGGGCTTCCGA
>NW_007030391.1:267487-275484 GCF_000164805.1 Carlito syrichta | reverse complement strand
CCCCGGTCCTGCTCCTGGCGCCATCCCTCCTCTGCCCCTCTTTCCCGCAGATCTTCATCGACAGGGACCCCACCGTCTTCGCCCCCATCCTCAACTTTCTGCGAACCAAAGAGTTGGACCCCAGGTTGGCAGCGATAAAGCGGAGGGAGTCCCCTATCGTCTTCACCCGCTAGAAGTCTCTTCTCCCCTCAGAACATCCGCTTAAGCTCCATTCTGTTAGAATCCTCACTGACAACCTTGATCATGTTGGAATTATATGTCCTTAGAAGTCTCCATTTCGCCACCCGTGTCTTCACTCGGTAGAATTTTGATCCCAGCAAAATGTCTTTGACATTCTCTGTGTAGTTTTGAAAATGTCCTCCTCAGAATTCTCTGCTCAGCCTCACCCCCCAGACCCTGACCTCCAGTCCATTCTACTACCCAGGGGTGTCCATGGTTCCAGCCTCCTCCACGAAGCCCAGTTCTATGGGCTCACTCCTCTGGGTAAGTGGGGGCCTCCAACGAGCATCCTCCTTGCATAGAAAACCAGGTCTCTAGTGTTGCTCCCTGCCCCTTCCCCCCCTCCTGAAACAGGGTTGGGTTATAGCAGAGAACACTGGATGTGGCCCTGGGTCTGAGAGCAGTGGTGGTATCCTGTGGAGAGAGGGAAGGGGAGGGGAAAGGGGGTCTGCCTCTTTACGCCCCAAGTCCCAGCCTTTGGGTCCTCCCTTTGCAGTTCGTCGCCTGCAGCTGCGGGAGGAGTTGGACCGATCTTCCTGCGGAAACGTCCTCTTCAATGGTTACCTGCCCCCACCGGGTAGGCACTCCCAGTGGATGGAGGGGAAAAGAGGTGGACTAGACTAGTTTCTTAGAAGGCTGCAGCCCTCAGGTGCCTGGGCTGTGAGCCCTGAGACACGGCGGAAGTTGCAGTTCTCTGTCCGAGGCTTGGGCTGATGCTTGGAAAGGAAGTAGGAAACAGCGTTTCCTATGAGGCAGTGGGACAGCTAGTGGACCTTGAGGCTCGGAAGCATGCCCTAGAGCCCGATGGGAATTGCGGTCCAGGTTTGATTTCCTCATGGGGAGGCTTTGGAAGACCTGGGGTTCTTTGCATGGAGGGGAGAAACATTCGAGGGAAGTTATTGTCTTTAATCCCCACGACAGAGGGCCCGCTGGTCATGGAAAGTATGTCCCAATGGTTATTGGAGGTGCTAGTCTCCTGGGCTTTGCTGACTGATAGATGGAACAGAGTGGGGAGATTTAATCTATAGCTTTATTTCCCGAACCTTGGCACCCACTGTCTACTACCATCATGAAATTTGCCAGTTATAAAGAAAAGTACTATCATTTGTCCAACTTGCTTTTTCCCCATTTTCCAAAAAATCATTTTAAATACAGATTTTATTGCTGGGCATGGTAACACATACCTGTAGTTCCAGCTACTTGGAAGCCTGAGGCAAAAGGAGCGCATGAACCTAGCAGGTCAAGGCTGCAGTGGCGGTGAGTGTGCTGCTGCACTCCAGCCTGGGCGACAGCGTGAGACTCCAACTCAAAAAAAAAAAAAATTTTTTTTTTTAATATCAATATCTTTATACTGTAAATACAAAGGGAACTTGAAACTAAAACCTAGACATAGCAATGTTATTAAACTCTGGCCAGATGCCGTTGCCTGCCAAGGGTGCAGACTCCTATAAGAATAGCAAATACTGAAGAGACATTAATGCCACAGCAGCACCAAGCTGAGTCTTCCTCTGTGATAGGCTCAAGAAACTGAGAGGGGTAACTGGCAATGTGATTCAATGTCATTTCATGCCGTGTCCCTGCGTCACCTAAAATCTTCACCAGCATAGGCTGCCCATCTGGGAAAATCATAACTCATATTTTAAGTGCTTGCTATGTGACAGTTGTGATTACAATTCTTGTTACTCTTATTCTTGTTACACTGTAGTGTGCCCAGTGAAGCGGTGGAACCGGCACAGCATGGCGGGACCCCAGCAAGTCGGGGGGCGCCCAGCCCCTGTTCAAAGGAGCAACACAATGCCTCCCAACCTGGGCAGTGCAGGGCTGCTGGGCCGAATGCTGGATGAGAAGGCCCCTCCCGTCCCTTCGGGTATGTTTCCATCTCCTGGGAGGTCGGGGCAGCTGGGGGGGGCCCTGTGACCCCCCTCTGATTCCTACTCTTCCCCCCAAGGGCCATCGGAGGAGCCAGGGATGGTGCGCCTGGTGTGTGGACACCACAATTGGATCGCCGTGGCCTATACCCAGTTTCTTGTCTGCTATAGGTGCTTGGGGAGGCGGTGGCAGAAGGTCTGAGCCCTGGTGATGGGGAGGGCTTGCGGTGAGCATTGATGATGTCCCCTCAAATCCTACAGGCTGAAGAAAGCCTCTGGCTGGCAGCTGGTGTTTTCCAGCCCCCGCCTGGACTGGCCCATTGAGCGACTGGCACTCACAGCCCGGGTGCCTGGTGGGGCTTTGGGTGAGCATGACAAGATGGTAGCTGCAGCCACAGGCAGTGAGATCCTGCTGTGGGCTCTGCAGGAGGAAGGAGGCGACTCTGAGATCGGTACGGCCCCAGTCCTTTTCCAGAACCCTCTATCCTTTAAATTCTATGGCCAGTTAAAATTACTCACCCCATAAGATTCTCAAACCGGGAAGAAGTCTCTCTTTGATCTCTTTGCCTCATTAGAATGCACCAACTCTTCAGAATCCCATATCCTGTTAGAATTCCTTGGGCGGTTAGAAGAATCCATCCACATATAGTTCTCTCCTCTGTCCTGTCAGATCGCTTTGGTTTGTTAGAATGTTCCATGCCAGTAGAATCCCAGAGCCCAGCAGAATCTGTGTAGAAACGGTAGCTTATGCCTATATTCTCAGCACTTTGGGAGGCTGAGGCTGGAGGATTGCTTAAGCAAAAGGAGTTTGAGATCAGCCTGGGCAATATAGTTAGACCCCGCTTCTATTAAAACAATTTTTAAGAAATCTCTGACTTATCAGACTAATATGTCCCCAAACAAAATCTCAGTCCTCATAAGAATCCTCTAGTGGCTGGGCGTGGTGGCTCACACCTGTAATCCAGCATTTTGGGAGGCTGAGGTGAGAGGATTGCTTGAGCCCAGGGATTCGAGACCAGCCTGGGCAAATTGGCAATACCTCATCTCCACAACAAATCAAGAAAAATTAGCCGGTGTGGTGGCATACGCCCATAGTTCCAGCTACTTGAAAGCCTGAGGCGAAAGGATTTCCTGACCCCAGCAGGTAGAGCCTGCAGTGGCCGTGAGCAGCATGCCATTGCATTCTAGCCTTACTGACAGAGTGAGACTCCAACTCAAAAAAAAAAGAATCCTCTAGCAACACTAGGGTTATGTTGCTTTGTGGCAAATCTCAGCCATGTTAGAATTCCATATCCTTTTATTTTATTTTATTTTTTAGTTATTTTTGAGTTGGAGTCTCACTCTGTCACCCAGGCTGGAGTGCCATGGCACGCTCATAGCCACCCCAGCATCAACCTGCTGGGCTCCAGCAATCCTTCCGCCTCAGCCTTCCAAATAGCTGGAACTATAGGCACACGCTACCACACCCAGCTAATTTTTTAACACTCTCGCCAGGTTGCCCAGGCTGGTCTCGGACCCGCGGGCTCAGGCAGTCCACTCGCCTCGGCCTCCCAAAGTGCTGGGATTACAGACTGAGCCACTGAACCCTTTTAGAGGCCCATACCCCCTCAGAAACCTGGCCCATTGCAATCCTGTTCGTTCTTGCTATAATCCTCTATCCTCCAGAGGATTCCATAGCTCAACTCAATCCTCTGACCCTTGGAGTTCTTCTTGCCACCCCTCCTCTTTCATGAGGCAGGGTTCCAGCAGCACCTTCCTTGCCCACTGCAGGAGTATTCCATCTGGGGGTACCTGTGGAGGCCTTGTTCTTCGTTGGGAACCAGCTCATTGCCACTAGCCACACGGGACGGATCGGGGTGTGGAATGCTGTCACCAAGCACTGGCAGGTCAGAGCTCTGGCTAGCCTGGCTGGCCTCTTCCCAGGTTTCCAGATAATACAGACCCAAAGAGGGTTTCCCTTCTGTCCCTGCCCTGCCTACAGAGAGCCAGAGAACCCAGCAGTTGGCCTGAGTATGGGGATGTTTGTGATAAAGGCCAAAGGAGCATCAGGGAGGCCTTCCTGGAAGAGGAGCTGACATGGAGGATGGGATGGGTTTGGAAAGGAGAGGGAGTTCTCTAGGCACTGGGTGGGGAAGCAAGTGAGAGGAGATGGTTTAGGAGGTAGGAACTCAGAGGAAGTCATGGAAACATCCCTCATTCTCTCTGCACCCACCTAAAGCTGTATCAAAATGTTAAAAAAATAAAATTTTGGCCGGGCTCGGTGGCTCAGCCTATAATCCCAGCACTTTGGGAGGCCGAGGCGAGAGGATTGCCTGAGCCCGCGGGTTCGAGACCCACCCGGGCAACTTGGCGAGACCTTGTCTCTACAATAAAATAAAAAAAAACTAGCTGGGCGTGGTAGTGTGCGCCTGTAGTTCCAGCTACTTGGAAGACTGAGGTGGAAGGATCGCTGCAGCCCATCAGGTCGAGGCTGCGGTGGCCGGGAGCGGCCACTGCACTCCAATCTGGCGACAGAGCGAGACTCCAACTCAAAAAATAAAAAAAATAAAATTTTAAGAGTTGTTTCTCTCCTATTAAAGTGTGAGTGTTTGAGGCCAGGTATGGTGGTTTATGCCTGTAATCCCAGCACTTTGGGAGGTGAAAGCAAGAGGATTGCCTGAGCCCAGTGGTTCAAGACCAGCCTGGGCAACTTGGCAAGACCTCGTCTCTACAATAAATTAAAAAATTAGCTGGGTGGCACATGCCTGTAATTCCAGCTACTTGGAAGGCTGAGGCAGAAGGATCTCCTGAGCCCAGTAGGTCGAGACTGTGGTAGCCATGAGCATGCCACTGTACTCCAGCCTGGGTGACAGAGTGAGACGCCTACTCAAAAAATAAAGTGTAAGTGAGAGAGAGAGACAAACAGAGGCATAAAGACAGAGATAGAGAAAAAGACAAATAGAAACAGAAGTTTAGAAAGTGGGACAGAGAGGGGTGGACAGGGTGAAGCCAGGTCTGAACAACTGGTAGAAGAAGGGATACAGAGAGATGGATGGAGATGAATTGGAGAAATGTCAGAAGTAGAGTCAAGGCCACGCATGGTGGCTCAAATCCCAGCACTTTGGGAGGCCGAGGCAGGAGAATCGCTTGAGCTTAAGAGTTCGAGACCACCCTGAGCAACAGAGTGAGACCTCATCTCTACAAAAAATGAAAAAACTAGCCAGGTCTGGTGGCACATGCCTGTAGTCCCAGCTCCTGGGGAAGCTGAGGCGGAAGGATCACCTGAGCTGAGGAGGTCGAGGCTACAGTCAGACATGATTGTGCCACTGCACTCCAGCCTGGGCGACAGAGTGAGACCCTAACTCAAAAAATAGAAGTACAGAGTCGAGAAGAAGTCAAGAGACAGATGCACAGAAGGGAGTCAAGGGCAAATCAGACAGGGCAGAAGTAGAGTTGGGCCTGGGGTGGGCAAGGCTGGGGTGCAGTGGTTAAGTTCTGGAGAGGGTGTGCTGGGAGGGGTTACATTGGAAGCAAAGGAGCTCCTGGCCACAGCCTGTCCTGCCCTGCCCCCCAGGTCCAGGAAGTGCAGCCCATCACCAGTTACGACGCAGCCGGCTCCTTCCTCCTCCTGGGTTGCAACAACGGCTCCATCTATTACGTGGGTAAGCAGCAGCCTGTGCCCCAGATACCGGAAATGGGTGGGGAGGGAGACAGGCAGGACATCTCCAACAATCCCGCGCTATCCTTCCTGCTCACCTCAGATGTGCAGAAGTTTCCCCTGCGCATGAAGGACAATGACCTCCTCGTCAGCGAGCTCTACCGAGACCCGGCAGAAGATGGGGTCACCGCTCTCAGTGTCTACCTCACCCCCAAGACCAGTAAGCTATGACATGGTTTCCCCCTGCCATCACCAGCAGCCCCAGCTCCAGCCTGTGTCTGTCTCCCCACTTGTGTAGCCTGACCTGGGGCACTTATCACCAGTGGGGACAGATTCAACTCTCAATGAGTCATTCAAGAAGTAGTTACTGAGCACTCCTGTATATAAACACTGTTTTAGGTGCTGGATTGTTGCCAGCCTCTTCACCAGGGGCAGAATGGGCCACTAGTGGTTAGTCTTTGCTTCTTTCCCATTTCTGTGATTAGGGCACGAAGTTTATATGTTCATATACCAGAGAGGAGGCGGGGCATGGTAGCTCATGCCTGTAATCCCAGCACTTTGGAAGGCTGAGGCGGGAGGATTGCTTGAGCCCAGGAGTTTTGAGACCAGCCTAGGTAACGTAGCAAGATCTCATCTCTACAAAAAAAAAAAAAAAAAAAAAAGGACAAAAAACTTAGCCAGGCATGGCAGCATGCACCTGTAGTCCCAGAACTCTGATGGCTGAGGCAGAAGAATCACCTGAGCACAGGTGTGGTGAGCCTGTGAGGCTGTGATGAGCTGTAATTGTGCCACTGCACTCCAGCCTGGGTAACAGACTGAGACCTTCACTCAAAAAAACCCAGAGGGGATGTATGTTTTATAGTGGATGAAGCTGAGGTTGCTTACTTGAGACAGTTTTTTGGTTGCTATTTTCTTGACATTCCTCCCTTCTGACAGCCCTTGAAAACTGTGAATCTACTTTCTGTCTGCCCTTAACTTATTCTGGACATGTTATGTAAATGGAATTGTGCAGTATGTGGCCTTTTGTGTCTGACATTTTTCACTTAGCATAATTTTTTGCTATGGTTAATGCTTTCTGGGTCTTCAGATACCTTTACCTACCCTAGATTTTAAAAAAATTTTCCCCTGTATTTTCTTCTAGAAGCTTTATAGTTTTAGCTTTTGAATGGTGGTCTCTGTTCTATCTCAAATTGACTTTTATGTGTGGTGTGAGGTAGGGATTCAAGCTCTTTTTTTTTCTTTTTAGCAGAAATAAGTTAATATAGACCTAGCTCCATGACATATTATCACCTCTATTACAAGAAGAAATTCTATGTTAGGCCCCTTTATTTTTTTTTTTTAATATTTTTTGAGTTGGAGTCTCACTCCATCGCCCAAGCTGGAGGGCAGTGGCACACTCACAGCCACCCCAGCGTTGACCTGCTGGGCTCTGGAAATCCTTCTGCCTCAGCCTTCCAAGTAGCCGGAACTACAGTTGTGTACTACCATGCCCGGCAAATTTTTTTTTAATTGTAGAGACAAGGTCTCACCAAGTTGGCTGGGCTGGTCTCGAACCTGTGGGCTCAGGCAATCCACTCGCCTCAGCCTCCGAAAGTGCTGGGATTACAGGCTGAGCCACCGAGCCCGGCCTTGGAAAGCCCCTTTCAAATTTCATTTATTTATTCCTTTTCCCCCATCTCCCTCCCTACCACATAGCAATATTCTGTCATGTTTAGCATTTTATCTTTTCATTTTATTTATTTATTTATTGAGTAGGAGTCTCACTCTGTTGCCCTGGCTGGAGCGCAGTGGCACGCTCACAGCCACCGCAGCCTCAACCTGCTGGACTCTGACGGGTCCTTCTGCCTCAGCCTTCCAAGTAGCTGGAATTACAGGCACGTGCCACCATGCCTGGCTAATTTTTTGATTTATTATAGAGATGAAGTCTCGCCAGGTTGCCCAGGCTGGTCGAACACCTGAGCTCAGGACATCCTCTCACCTCCTCCTTCCAGAGTGCTGGGATTACAGATGTGAGCCACCTTATCCAGCTCATTTTATTTTTATTTTTTATTTTTTTGAGTTAGAGTCTCACTCTGTCGCCCAGGCTGGAATGCAGTGGCATGAACACGGCTCATTGCAGCCTCGATCTAGCCTCAGGTGATCCACCCACCTCATCCTCCCCAGTAGCTGGGACTATAAGCATGCACCACCTGTAATCACCTGGCTAATTTTTTTTTGTTTTTTCCAGACACGAGGTCTTGCTATGTTGCCCAAGCTGGTCTTGAACTCCTGGG
>NW_007030391.1:264483-266933 GCF_000164805.1 Carlito syrichta | reverse complement strand
CACTCACTTCAGCCTCCCAAAGGCGCGGGATTACAGGCTGAGCCACTGAGCCCGGCTCTCCTGGCTTTCTGACTCTGTTCTGTGTCTCTCTTTCTCTCTGCTTTCATTTCTCTCTGTGACCCAAGCCCTCTCTTCATCCTCGGCCCCTCCCCAGGTGACAGTGGGAACTGGATCGAGATTGCCTATGGCACCAGCTCGGGGGGTGTACGGGTCATCGTGCAGCACCCTGAGACGGTAGGCTCGGGGCCTCGGCTCTTCCAGACCTTCACTGTGCACCGCAGCCCCGTCACCAAGATCATGCTGTCGGAGAAGCATCTCATCTCAGGTGGGCCTCGCTGAGCAGAGAGAGACAGCTCAGATGGGAGAGCATGGAGCCAGGGGAATGAGGACTTCCGTTGTGTAGCGGGAGGGTTCTTTGGGGGAGGACTGACCTGGGACAGTAACTACAGAAGTGGGGGAGAATGAATTTGTGCATCCATCAACTCAATGAGCAATTATTGGCTGGGTACAGTGGCTCACACCTGTAATCCTTTGGGAGGCCAAGGCAAGAGGATTGCTTGAGCCCAAGAGTTCAAGACCAGCCAGGGCAACATAGCAAGACCTTTTATCTTAAAAAAAAAGAAAGAAAGAAAAGAAAAGAGAAAGAAAGAAAAAAACCAAGCAATTATTGAGCACCCACTATATGCTCTGCATAAGGGAAAAAGTGATAAACAAGACAGGCCAAGTCCTTGCCTTCACAGAGCTGACGTTCTAGTGGGGATGGCAGACAGTGATATAAAAACACTTATCAACATCAGGTGGTGATAAGGGTCATGAATAAAAATGAAGCTGTGTGTGGCTAGTGTTGGGTCCCTGGAGAGGGGGTGGTTCAAGGAAGGCAAGAGGAAGAACTTTGGAACAGAAATGAGGGAACGAGCTGCACAGATCAGTGGGGCCAAATGTTCAGGCAGAGGGAACGGGTATTGCAAAGACTCCGAGGTGGGAGGACATTTGCTGTGTTTGAGGAAGAGCAGGGAGCCACAGTGGAGTGAGCGAGGAGTAGTAGGAGGAGATGAGGGCAGGGAGTGGACAGGGACGGGAATCATGGAGGGCTCTGAGCAGAGGAGGGATGTGGCTGGACTCGGGGGTTCACAGGCTCCACCTGGCTCATGTAGGATCACACTGTGAGGGCAGGAGCAGGGAGCCTTGGGGGAGAGGAGATGGACAGGACCAGGCTGAGGCAGCCGACAGGGCAGGCTGAGGTCAGGCTCTGGAGCGACTGTGGCGGCAGAGCCAACAGCGTTTCTGACCATTTGGAGTTTGGGAAGAGAGAATTCTGAAAGGGAAGAATTCAGAATTCTGAAACCTGGCTGAATCCTGACACCACTGGAGGGCTGGTCCCAGGGCTCAGGAAGGCCACGCTGCCATGCTGCCATGCCCAGGCCTGACCTGCTGTCCCCATGCCCCCAGTCTGTGCCGACAACAACCACGTGAGGACATGGTCTGTGACTCGCTTCCGAGGCATGATTTCCACCCAGCCTGGCTCCACCCCGCTCGCCTCCTTCAAGATCCTGGCGCTGGAGTCGGCTGACGGCCATGGCGGCTGCAGTGCTGGCAACGACATCGGTGCCTCTGGGCCACGGGCCCCACCCCACTGTTCCCCATCCCCTCTGTAGACCTCTACCGACCCAGCCAGCTGACCTGGTTGACCTCCAGGGAATACCTAGGCTCCCACCCCCATTGACTGCTGACCCCTGTTGACCTCCTGATCTCCACCTGACCCCCGTTGCCCTCCATGTACTCCCAGCTGGTCCCCGTTGAACTCAGTGACCCCCTGAATCCTACTTGCTGCCAGCTGACCCAGGTCCCCACCTCCGGGCACCCAATCCCTGATGTGCCTGAGCTCCGCTCTCTCTGGCCCTGCCCAACTCCAGCAGCCTGGGCGTGGGGTGGGAAGAGGAAGCGGGTGGGGGTTCATCAGTAGGGAAGGGAGCCTTGGGGTCTGGAGGCCCCAGGGACCCTGCCTGGCCCTGACTCCTGCCTGTGCCTGGCCCAGGTCCCTACGGCGAGCGGGATGACCAGCAAGTGTTCATCCAGAAGGTGGTGCCCAGTGCCAGCCAGCTCTTTGTGCGTCTCTCATCTACTGGCCGGCGGTGAGGACTGTCCCATCCAACAGGGAAGGGGGATCAGAGGAGAAGGCAAGAGTCCAGCGGGGTTACTCAGGCCAGGAAGGGTTCCCATCTGAGAGGCACCAAAGAAGCAAAGACTGGAAGGGAGGATGGGCCTGGTGGGTTTGGGGCTGGAGGTATCAAAGGTGTGCCAGGTGGGCATAGGAGTGAGCTGCCCCTGAGCTGGACCTCAGCCCAGTGCAGGCAGGGGTGGGGCAAGGGGACACGGACAGAGAGGGGATGGGAGGGCACAGGGAGAAAGGGCTGGAATGGGGGAGGCCCAGGGAGAAGGGGCAGAGTAGG
>NW_007030391.1:259615-264337 GCF_000164805.1 Carlito syrichta | reverse complement strand
CTCAGGCAATCCACTCACCTCAGCCTCCCAAAGGCGCGGGATTACAGGCTGAGCCACGGAGCCTGACCTATCTTGAAGGTTTTCTTGAGGGACTCTGAACAGAGACCTGGGGAACAAGGAAGGAGAAGAAATAAGGGAAGGAAAAGGTGTACCCGGCTGAGGGAACAGTATGTGTCAAGGCTGGGAAGGGCCAGATAGGGTAACACAGGAAGTGCATGTGGGCTCTCCGGCTAGAGCCCAGAACCAGAGGTGAGGATGGGGCTGTGTGTGTGGACAGGGCCGCTGTGCAGGGGATGAACAGAAGGTCAGCTGGAAGGCTGGGGGCCCAGGGCAGAGGCTGGAACAGGTGTCTGGGGGGCGCACAGAGGGCGCATGGTGAGATGCTCATGAGGCTGACAGGAGCTGGGGAGCACGCAGGACGAGCCTCAGCCTTCCCTGCGATGGGAATAGGGTAGAGCAGCAAATGTGGAGAGGATCCCTGGGCCGGTTGGGGACCCATGGTGGGGGTGTGGGGCCTGGGATGGCCAGGAGGCTGCTAGATCCCTGGGACTGGAACTCAAGAGAAAAGCAGTAAGGAGATGCTAAGGATTGGGGGTGGCCCTTGGAGGGGCAGGAACGGAAGCCACAGTGTTGGGGACTGTACCCGGAGAGGGTGAGGGAGAGGGTGACCCTTCTTCCTTGCACCCTTCAGGGTGTGCTCCGTGCGCTCGGTGGATGGCTCCCCCACGACGGCCTTCACGGTGCTGGAATGTGAGGGCTCCCGGTGGCTCGGCTCTCGGCCCCGGCGCTACCTGCTCACCGGCCAGGCCAACGGCAGCCTAGCCATGTGGGACCTGACCACTGCCATGGACGGCCTCGGCCAGGCCCCTGGTATTCCCTGCCTCACCTCAGTCCCGTCCCTAGCCCCGTAGACTCACCCTGAATCACTCCACAGCCAACTTCATCATGATCTCTTCCCAAGCCCTTTCCCTCTGACCCTCCCTCTCCCTTTTTTTTTTTTTTTTTTTTTTGGTTGGGATCTCACTCTGTTGCCCAGGTTGGAGTACAGGTGGCATAATCCCAGCTCACCACCGCCTGAACCTCTTGGGCTCAGATGATCCTCCCGCCTAAGCCTCCTGAGTAGATGGGACTACAGGAGTGTGCCAGCACACCCAGCTAATTTAAAAATTTTCTGTAGAGACGAGGTCTCGCTATGTTGCCCAGACTGGTCTTGAACTCCTGTGCTCAGGTGATCCTCCCACCTTGGCCTCCCGAAGTGCTGGGGCTACAGGTGTATGCCACTGCGCCTGACCCCTTTGACCTCCTTTGACCCCTTTCTCTGCCCCGCCATCCCTCCTTGCCCTCATCTTTCTTTCTTTTGTTTTGTTTTTTTTTGAGTCGGAGTCTCAGTTGCCTAGACTGGAGTGCAGTGGTCGCTCCTGGCCACCGCAGCCTCGACCTGCTGGGCTCCTGGGCTCCGGCGATCCTTCCGAGTAGCCGGAATTACAGGCATACGCTACCATGCCCGGCTGATTTTTTGATTGATTGTAGAGATGAGGTCTCGCTGCCCAGGCGGGTCTCGAACCCGCGGGCTCAGGCAATCCACTCATCTCAGCCTCCCAAAGGCGCGGGATGACAGGCTGAGCCACAGAGCCCAGCAGCCCTCATCTTTCAACCCTTCTCTCAGCCCCTGACACCCCATGCATTGATCTCTGCAAACTTTCTCCCGTCCCAACTCTTGATGCTTGTGCTGTGACTCCTGTCCCGTGCCCCCTGACCCTGCTTCCTTGCCCCCCAGCAGGTGGCCTGACAGAGGAAGAGCTGATGGAACAGCTGGAGCAGTGTGAGCTGGCCCCACCGGCCCCCTGGAGGGGCTCTCTCCCCAGCCCCTCCCCCCGCACCTCTCTCACCAGGTAGCCGCCCCTCTGCTTCTCCTGTGTGATGGGGGGAGGGGACAGCATATTGGCCTTGGGGGCAGGGTGGCCCAGCCACCCTGTGATGGCCTGCACTGACCTTCCCGCCCTCCCAGTCTCCATTCAGCCTCCAGCAACGCCTCCCTGTCTGGCTGCCATGGGAGCCCTAGCCCGCCGCAGGCTGAGGCCCGGCGCAGTGGAGGAGGCAGCTTCGTGGAACGCTGCCAGGAACTGGTGCGGAGTGGGCCGGAGCCCCGACGGCCACCAACACCAGCCCCTCGGCCCTCCACGGGTCCCGGTGCTCCCCTCACACCTCCCAAGATGAAGCTCAATGAAACTTCCTTTTGAACACAGCTGCCATGGTGCCTTAGAATACCTTGGTCCTGGAGGACTCAGGTGTCCCCGTTTCCTGTTGGAGTCCTGGGTTCAGGGCCAGGGCCTCCTTAGTGTGGTCACTGTTACTAGGTTCCCACCTTCCCTTTTTTCTGGAAGCCAAAGTAACCCTCCCCAATAAAGTCCTCACTGCCAACACCTTGTTTGAATTCTCAGCAGGTTTTGGGAATCCCTGGGGAAGGGGTAGGGGAGATGTGAGAGCCAACCAGTTTCTTTGTTGTAAATTCTGGAACATCTGCCTCTCTTGATGTAGCAAAGAAGAAAATATATTGGCTTAAACTCTGGCTTCAGGCATGGCTGGATCCAGGGGTTCAAAAATCCAGAACATCTTTCCATCTCTCCACTTTGCATTTCTCTGGAATGCTTCATTCTCAGTCAGGTTTTCCCCTCTCTGTTGCCAGATGACTCCAGGCAGCTCCTTAGCAACATTTTTCTCTCCAGCAGCAGTAAAAAAAAAAAAAAAAAAATCACAGGACTGATTCTCATTGGCTTGAACTGAGTCAGATGGCCATTCCTGAACCAGTTACGATGGCCAGTGTGATGAAGGACTGCCATTGTTCCAGCCTGGGTCTTGTGCCCTCGCAAGCCAGGAGGTGAGGTCAGCCCCATGTGTACAGAGTGGAAGAGCAGTCCTAAAAAGAGAAGCAGGGGTCTGTTATCCCTAGCAGGGGTGAATGGCTCCAAGTAGGAGAAACAGACGGCAGCTAACTGCTTGCTGCATTCTTAACATTTTTACCCAGTCTTCACCACTGCACACCCCTGACCCAGCATCCCTGGTTGTGCACTCCCTTACTTTCCTGCCTAAACCTGAGAGGGTAGATGGGGCAGTCTCAGCTCACCCCAGCCTGACATCCTTGTGATTTTCCCCCCAGATACCGCCTGTTCTATGACACTTCCTCAGGGAGGTTTTCTGCATCTTTCCCTTGACCCAGTAACTAGGAGTAAAGGATATTAACATATGCTAATTCCAGAATTCCGTAGTTTCTGGAACATAGTGGAGAAGGGTCTAGAATGTAAGAGAATCTAGAACACAGGAATATTCTGGAGTGCCAGTGAATTGACAATATTAGGGCTCTCCCCTGCATATCAGAGAACCCAGACTAAAGTTTCTGACAAAACAACCTGGAAAGTCACTGATTCTAGAATAAGCGAGTATTAAGGGGATTCATACCTGTGAATCTCCACCAGTAGGAATACTTTGCATGCCAGGATATCTGGAATGTTGAGAATTCTAGACACAGAAAGGTATCTGGATTACTAGGAAATCTAGAGAATGGGAGATATTCTGGGCTGTCAGCCCTTCCAGAGAGCACTAGAGGTTTGCTGCATTCCAAGAAATCCATAATGGTGGAGGGTTCTGGAGGGTCAGAGAATCTAGAAACACAAATGGGAGGCTTAAAACATGAGTGATTCTGAAAGCTGGCAGTTCTAGAGTAGCTGTGAATCTCCAACTCTGGACATTTGTTTACATACCAGAATATTAGAATACTGGGAAATGTTTGAATATTAGGAATTATAAAATGTGAGGGGAGGGGCTGGAGTGTCAGGAAACCCCGAATAGGATGGATGGTGTTTTGTAATGCTAACAGATCTAGAATACTGAGGTTATTTTTTCCCCCAAGCCAGGAAATCCAGAACACTCGTGCTTCTAGAATGCTGGTAATTCTAGAAATGAGAGAGGTGGGGAGGGAGGAGGATGGGAAGAAAGAGATATCTGGAATGTTAGCAAATCTAGAACAGTGAAGAGCTAGGCTTTTTTTTTTGTTTTTTAAATACAAGGGAAAATACCGTGAGTAAGAGTAGGGGCGGGAAGTAGGGAGCTTCTGGAATGCCGGGAATCTAGAACTCTGAGATTCTGAAGGGTTGAGATCGGATTAGGATCCAAGGGATGACACAGACACGACCCTGGGAGACAGTGACACTGACAGGGACGGACTGCGAGCTAGCTAGACTTCAAATTCGGGGGGGAGGGGAAGTCAGCGCCGGAAGTTGCCGTGGTGAGCCAAAGGCTGTTGCCTAGCAACGAGCCTTGAAGATGCCCTGGATCCCAGACAGAAGGGAGAGATTTCGGCAGCGCCCCCCGCAAACGCTCCAGCCACAGGGTAGGAGGTGCGGAGGGGGGAAACGGGCAGGGGCACGCTGTCCCACAGGGTCATGTGAGAGGGACTTGGGGGGTCACACAAAGGCAGGAATGCACAGAGCACATTCAGGGGGCCGAAGAGGCCCCTCCGTCATCTCACGGGCAGCCCGCGAACGGCCGTGGATGCGGTGAGAGTGCCGTCGTGCCTGTGTATCCCTGGACGGTGTATCCGGTGTATCCCTGGACGGTGTATTCAGGGGCTGTGTATCCCTGGACGGTGGTGGGCCCAGATTCCTAGGTGTCTGTGCGGGTGGCTGTGGGTGGCAGTAACGGTGTGACTGTGGCGTGTGAATCCGC
>NW_007030391.1:258227-259005 GCF_000164805.1 Carlito syrichta | reverse complement strand
ACCCCCAGCACTTTAGGAGGCCGAGGCGAGTGGAGTGCCCGAGCCCGCGGGTTCGAGACCCACCCGCGAGACCCTGGCGAGACCTCGTCTCTACAAGAAATCAAAAATTAGCCGGGCGTGGTAGCTGAGCCCGGAGCCCCCTGGGAAGGGAATCTGTGAGTCTGGGGTGGAGCCTGGCTCCCCGAGGGGCAGAGCTTCTGAGGAACGAGCTCAGAAGAACTTGCACATGGTGAGCCTGGAAGCCCCGAAGCGCAGGGCCTTGAGAAGGGACGAGTCCTCTGGGAAGACCCAGCGTGAACTTGGAACCGTCAGAGGGGCGGGATCTGGGGCCAAGTGCGGGGTTAGCGCTCCATTCCCAGATTCCTCAGTCTCCCTCGAGGAAGTGGGCTCAGCGACGAGGAGCTAAATCCTGTGTTGTCGCTGTTGTTTGTTTGTTGAGTCGGGGTCTCCGTCACCCAGGCTGGAGTGCAGTGGCACGATTACGGCTCATCGTAGCCTCAGACGCCTGGGCTCCAGTGATCCTCCCGTCTCAGCCTCCCGAGTGGCTGGGACCACAGGCGCGAGCCACCACGCCCCGGCGAGTGTTTTGTGGAGACAAGGTCTTGCTACGTTGCCCAGGCTGGTCTCCAGCCCCTGGGCTCAAGCACTCCTCCCGCCTCGGCCTCCCAAGTGCTGAGCACAGGCGCGAGCCCCCGCGACCGGCGCTGATCCCCGCAGAACTGCGAGGGGGGACGCGGCCGGCCAGGGGTCTGGCTGAGGGACCCTGGCCCCCGCGTCC
>NW_007030391.1:254797-257024 GCF_000164805.1 Carlito syrichta | reverse complement strand
TGGGAAACACGCTTACTCGCGTCGAGTCTGTCTTTTTGGTTATTTTTAATAACTTAAAATGACATGCCTTCCGACAAAACTGAATCGCCGAAACCCCTTCATAAGACAAAATCAGGATGCTGTGGAGAGTCTAAGCCAATTTGCTTCTCACTGTACACTGAGGCATGGAGAGACAAGCCTCGAGTTAGTCGCACACCTGCTTAGACCTCCCTCAAGACTCACCTTTGCCCTCCTTTGGGGAGTTCTGGGGCACTGGGGGCCTGAGTGATTTCCACCCCCCTATTTATAGCGTTGCTGCTTGTCGCTGCTGCCCAGGCCAGACACCTAGAAGGAGCCGCTGCGTCCGAGGTGGGTTCTTCCAGGTGGTGTGTGAGTGGGGGGCGAAAGGGGGTCTAAGGAGAGGGACGGGGCTCCCTTCCCCACCCTCATCCCAGCTGGAGAGCTGGATGCATTTGGTCCAGAGAAGGACTCGGTCCCCGCTTCCCCACTTAGTCCCTGGCTGTCTCCGAAGCCTCCTGCAGGGTCCGAAGCTGCCAGCCCAAAAAGTGCACAGGCCCCCAGCGGTGCCTGGCCTCAGCGCCTCCAGTGCCCAGTCCCAGTCCCAGTCCCAGCCCCAGCGTGAAGAGACAGGTGTCCCTCAACTGGCAGCCACTGACGTGAGTCCCACCCCTCCCAGATCCTCCCTCAGGAGCTCCCAGCTGGGTCACCATTTCCATTCTCTCTCCCTCTGCCCCTCTGCTTCCCTCCCACTGTCGCCCGCCCTCCCTCCCTCCCTCCTTCCCTTTCCTTCCCTCCTTCCCTTTCCCTCCTCCTTCCCTTTCCCTCCCTCCTTCTCTCCACCTCTCCCTCTCTCCCTTACTCCCAGTTTCTATTTCTTCTTTTCCCTGCCTATCCCAGTCTCTGTGTCCTCCAGTTTCTATCTCCAAGTCCCTTTCTGTTTGTCCTTTCCATCTCTGTCTCTGTTTTTCTCATAGCTACCTGTCTCTTTCCCCCCATCTTTTTCCTCTCTTTCTCACCGCCTGTCTCCTCTGTGTCTAAGTCTAAGGGTCTCTGCTTCTCTTTTTCTTTCTCTCCCCCCATATCTCCCCTCCCCCTCCCCCGGTGTCTTTGTCCTCTGTTTCCCTCCAAGCATCTAAATGCCAAGGCCTGGTCCCCCGTAAATGGGCTGGAGGGGGAGGATTGGGCAGAGCTACTACTTTCCTGGCATGGGAGGCCCTTGGTGGGGGGGAGGAGAGCAGTTTCAACGCCGTGACACCCGCTTTTCCACCACCTCCCACCCAGGCTGCAGGAGGCCCGAGCTCTGCTGAAGCGACGGCGGCCCCGCGGGCCGGGGGGCCGGGCTCTGCTGAGAAGGAGGCCTCCAGAGCGCGCCCCCGCCACCAGCCAGGCCCGGGGTAGGAACATCCGCCTTTCCTCCGCCTGGGGCGAGGGGGGTTCCGGGCTAGATAAAGCTGTCTGGTTCCCACGGTCCAGCCGCCGCCTACCGTCCCCCGCGGTAACTCAGCCCCCGCCCCCCAGACGCTGCCCCCTCCAGGGACCCCAGCGTCCGGCCGTGTGAGGTGAACCCGGGACAGGACCAGACGCAGGCCAGAGGCACTGACCCGCGGGGGTGGGGCCGGGAAGCCAGGCGTCCGGGCTCCCCGCGGCCAAGGGGGGGAGTGCTGGCCCAGCAGAAAGTGCAACCGAACCAGCCCAGACAACAAAAGCGATTGTGCGGGTTGGCGCCTGCTTGGGCACCCAAGGCCCAGGATTGCAGGGCGGCTGGGGGCCCAAGGCTTCCTCCTGCTTCCCCGACCCTCCCCAGGCTCTCCTCCCACGCCAGCCCTCGACCCCCGGACCAGAACACCCCTCGTCTCAACCAGCCTCAAAAGTCCTCCTCCTGCTGTGGCCGTCAGCCCAGATTCGTCCCCTCCTCCCTAAAGTCTTCCAGATGTGGGCCTCGGGCCAGATGTTAGGACCCCCGCCCACCTCCTCGTCCGCCGCTTCCCGTATCCCTGGTGGCTTCTCCCACCAGGTGTGAGGGTCCTGGCCAGATGGGGCTGCATCTTCAAACGCGGCCGCCTACCCCCCAGCCTCCCGTCCGGGATCGAGGCTCCCCACTTCCTTTATGTGCCCAGGTGCACCGTTCCCTCTCCCGCCCTTCAGAGGCGCCACCCGGCTGCCCGACGCGCGCGCGGCCCCGTCCGGACGAAGCCCCTTTCTCGGCGCCTGGGGCAGGTCGGCCTTC
>NW_007030391.1:253645-254267 GCF_000164805.1 Carlito syrichta | reverse complement strand
GCTCCGCGCCCAGCAGTGCTGGGCAACCCCAAGGGGTATTTAAGGAAGGGAACCCCCAGTCCTGGCCTTTGGGGTTGGGTCCTGAGGGTCCCGATTTTGCGAGCAGCGGGGGTTCTTGGGGACCTTTGGCGTCCCACGTGAGGGGCTGGCGGCCGGATTTCATGCCTGTGAGAGGAAGTGGGATCTCAGTTGAGGGGCCTGGGCACTTTTGGGAAGGGGGTCCGAATTCCGAGACGCTGGGTGAGGCGTGCCCAGGGACCCAGGGAGCGTTTCGGGGCCTCCCGGGGGATGTCTCAGTGCCTGTGTCTTTGGGTGGGGGCATAAGGGCGTTCGGCACGGAGACGCCCGTGAGGAGGGGGACTGGGCGACGAGAGCTGGGCCGGAGAGCTCGGAGGGGAAGGGCCCAGAGCAGGGGGGTCACTGCAGGACCTGAGTTGCAAGGGTCCCACGTGCGAGAGAAACCCAGATAGGCGGCGCCGGGAAGGGGCGCCCCCTGCGGGCGGAGAGCACAGGACGCGTGCGCGCACCGGGCACGCCCAGAGATGAGCCCTCGGGCGCTCAGGTGGAGTGGGGAGGGCCGCCACCTGCCGCCCCTGGGTGCAGAGGTGGGCAAGCTCTCCGG
>NW_007030391.1:251636-252890 GCF_000164805.1 Carlito syrichta | reverse complement strand
CCTCTGCTAGGCCTTACCACCCAATTAAAGATTCCCACTGGAGCACTCTGGAGTCCTGGCCTAACTCCTACCCAGGGGAGCCCAGAATTTCTGCCCGCAGACCCTAAGCCCGCTCCCACCCCTGTCAACAAACCCTAGAGACCAGCTCCTCTGGGGAAGTTTTCTCTCACTCTTCCCTCCCACCTCCCCAGACTGTGCCCCTCACCAGGGGACTCTGTAGTGTTGTCCCACAGCTACCTCTCTCAGCTGCCAGGAGAAACTCCAGATTACAAACCCTTAAAGTGCTAACTCCTCTCCCCAGATGAATTCCCTTCCCACAAAAGGCTCCCATTTTCTTGTATTTCCAACTGCCCAGTCCCATCAGCGATTTCCCGCTTCCTGTCTTACCAACTCCTGCTCTTCCAGTTGACAGCCTCCACCCCAAGCTGCTTCTGACCCCATCTCAGAGAACCTCAGAGTTGGTCTTGATAGGCTGATTCTCCCAAGGGGTTCCCAGGCACTGTGCTCCTCACGGGTAGCCATTAATCAAAAGACTTGGGCACCTAATCCCTTAGTTGGGAGGGGAGGAGGATTCCACACTATCATAGGTTCCCAAGCAATTGGGGCTTTTTTTTTTTTTTGAGTTGGAGTCTCACTCTGTCCCCTAGGCTGGAAGGCAGTAGGGCACCGCAGCCTCCTCCTGCTGCGCTCAGGGGATCCTTCCACCTCAGCCTTTCAAGTAGCTGGAACTACAGGCGTGCGCCACCACGCCCAGCTAATTTTTTGATTTATTGTAGAGAGGAGGTCTCGCCAGCTTGCCCAGACTGGTCTCGAAGCTCAGGCCATCCTCTCGCCTCCGCCTCCCAAAGTGCTGGGATTACAGGCGTGAGCCACCGCGCCCCGCCAGCTGGGGCTCTTAAGTGCTGGGGACTTCCAGGAATTTCAGGTCTCCATCTAAATCCTGTTCTGGGCAGCCTCAAACCGGTCATCCTCTAGGAGGCGCTAGAGTCACGTCTTCTAGGTAGCCCGTTCCCGAAAGGACTCGAGGGACTCCCGTTGAAAGGGCGCCCCGGTTTCGTTGAGCTGGGCTCCCCGTCCGCCCCGGAAACCTCGAGCCATCTTTGAGCCCGAGAACACTGCTGATCTCCCAGGACTCCAGCCCCCTCACCCTTCGAGACTGAGGCGGCTTCCCCTGGGCTCTCCTCTGCAGTTGTGGCTCAGAATCCCACACCCGCCTCCCTGGATGGCCCCGGCCGCCGGCCCCTCCCAGCCCTC
>NW_007030391.1:250584-251082 GCF_000164805.1 Carlito syrichta | reverse complement strand
GGAGGCCGGTGGGGAGGGGCCCGGAGCGCGCCTCCGCGGGGGCGCGCTCACCCAACACTTCCCCACAGTGCGCGTCCCCGCTGCCCGGGCTCCGGACGCAGGAGGTCTGCTGCCGAGGGGCCGGCTTGGCCTGGGGCGTTCACGACTGCCAGTCGTGCTCGGAGCACCTGGGTAAGCCCCAGGACGTCCCCGAGGTGCTCGGAGCTGGGGAGGGTGAGAACCTCGCCGCTGCTCCTGCGCTGCCCCCAGAAAACCCGGATCACAAATTCCAGCCACGCCTACGCCGTGGCGGCGATCACTTCCAGTCTAGATCGATCCACAACGTTCTGGGACCACCCGCCCCATTTTCCGACTCGGGCCGCTCTGTTCACACCTCGCCTTGGTGCCTCGGCCCCACCCATGCACTTCTGGAGCCTTCCGTGCTGCCTTCCTTCCCAGACCGCCAACCTCAGGCTGACTCCGCGCTCAATTACACCCTCCGTCTGAGCCCCTCCCACC
>NW_007030391.1:250099-250564 GCF_000164805.1 Carlito syrichta | reverse complement strand
CAACTGGGAAGGGGAGTTATGCCGGGGAGCAGCTAAGATGCGGCTTGAGTCCCTGGAAGGGACAGCGCTGGGCGCAGAGGCCGGAACAGCAGGGACGCGGCCCGATTTCGGGGTGGGCGGGGCGGAGCGCAAAGGGCGGGGCCGGCGCTGGAACGCCGCGGACTCAGCCAGAAGGGGTCCGCGGGACTTAAAAGGGAGAGCGGCCTGGGACGCGAGTAAAGCGCCGGAGGGCGTGGCCAGCCGACATGGCGGGCGGGGCTGGGCCTCCGCGGGCTGAACCACGGGACGCGGCCGAGTGCGGAGAGCCGGGGGTGGCGCACGGCCGGGTCCAGCTAGGGGCGGGCGGAGCGATGTGGAATGAATGATACCTGAGGGCACGGGGACTGAGCGGCCTTGGGTTCGCTGGCCCCAGGGGCGCTGCCGGGAGTGGGGCCGGCCCTGACCGCCCTCGCTCTTCCCCCAGTC
>NW_007030391.1:246538-249413 GCF_000164805.1 Carlito syrichta | reverse complement strand
CCCGTCCCCGGCCCACCTCTCTCCTTTCTCTCCAGGGAACTCCGCACGAACCGGTGCCTCCGATGGACCTTGTCCGACTGGCTTTGAAAGGGTTAACGGGTCCTGCGAAGGTGAGGTCGGGCAGCGGCGGGAGGGGCTTGGCCCTAGGGGCGGGGCCTGCCGGGATCGCGTCCCTGGACTCCACCCGGACCTCCCCAAACTTCGCAGATGTGGATGAGTGCGCGACAGGCGGGCGCTGCCAGCACGGGGAGTGTGCCAACACACGCGGCGGCTACACGTGCGTGTGCCCCGACGGCTTCCTGCTCGACTCGTCCCGCAGCAGCTGCATCTGTGAGCCGCCAGGCGTTGCTGAGCCTGCGTCCCACGCCCAACCTGCCCTCAGACCCCATCCCAGAGCATCCCCGGCCCAGCGTTCCCTCGGCCACCCCCAGATCCTCCTCGACTACGAGATCACCCCCAGCCGGCCCTAGACCCCTCCCCCCCCAGAACTTCGCGGATTTTTTTACATCCTCAGACTCTCCGGACTATCTTCAGACCTCTCAAACGTTTTGGATTAACATCCCTTCAGACTCCCAGCCTTTCTTGAGCTGCGCTCAGAGCCCCCTCGAACACTCGACTTTTCAGATCCTGAGATCCTTCTCCGATTCTCTCATTGGCCCCTCGGGCCCCAAGTCCATCTCAGACCTCCAGAGCCTCCAGTTCTGCTTCAGATCTCTCCCAGATGCTCCTCGCACCCACCCAGCCCTCCCCGGGACCATTGCCCTCCCTCCCAGATCCCTCGGTTCCGCCACACTCCCAACCCCACCCTGAAGAATTTCCTTTCCCTCCCCCAGCCCAGCACGTAATCTCGGAGGCCAAGGGGCCCTGCTTCCGCGTGCTCCGCGACGGGGGCTGCTCGCTGCCCATTCTGCGAAACATCACCAAGCAGATATGCTGCTGCAGCCGCGTGGGCAAGGCCTGGGGCCGGGGCTGCCAGCTCTGCCCACCCTTCGGCTCAGGTGAGCACCTGCTAGTCCCAGGAGGCCACATGAGGGCATTCACTCTAAGCCCCGCTCTCTACCCTGAGGCGACTCACTGCCCTCATACCAGGCTGGGCTCCAGCCTTGGCCTCAGACTCCTCCAGCAGTAACCAAGTGCACCCCTGAGACACCCACCCTGAAGTCAGACTTTGTCTTCCCAGTGTCAACTCCAGCCCCTGAGATATGTTGCCTGCCCAAACCTGTCGCCGAACTTTGGCCAAGTCCCCAGCTTCTGAGACACCTGCCTTCAGCTTAGGCCCACCCTAGACATGAGTCTCCCTGAGAAGCCTCCCGGGCTTTCTATCTCTGCCCAAAACTAAACCCCACAACAGAGGTATTCTGTGACCTCCTACTCAGTCACTGTACACCCCTCAACTCCTGTTCCTGCCTCCCTCCCAAATGGTGTAAATGCCCTTGGCCCCACCTTTAGCCTCTGAGATGTCCTAATCTTTGGCCAGGACACCACCCTGTCCCAGCATCCAATCCAAACCCCTGACACACTCTTAGGCCAAACCCTGCACTCACCAAGGCCAACCTCCAAACTTCCACTCTCCTTTCTTTCTGCCCTCTCTGCGCCTCCTCCTGTCCTATTCCCAGAGGGCTTTCGGGAAATCTGCCCAGCTGGCCCTGGCTACCACTACTCGGCCTCTGACCTCCGCTACAACACCAGACCCCTGGGCCAGGAGCCACCCCGAGTGTCCCTCAGCCAGCCACGCACCCTGCCAGCCACCTCTCGGCCGTCCACAGGTGAGCTGGCTCCTGGAGGAGGGGATGCCATTGCCCCACAGGGAAAGGAGGTGAGAGAGGAGTAGGGACACCCAAACCTGGGACTCCACTCGCTGATACCCCTTCCTTACCAGGCTTTCTGCCCACCCATCGGCCGGAGCCCCGGCCCGGCCCTGAGCTACCCTTGCCCAGCATCCCTGCGTGGACTGGTCCTGAGATTCCTGAATCAGGTGCGGCGGAGAAAACTGAGGGCACTGATGAAGGTGTTACCGGTAGAGTTCTGAGAAAAGAGACTTCAGGGAGAAGATTCCAGGACAGAACAAGTGGGGATGTCACAGCAGCGGAATTAAGGAATGGGTGGGAAGAGATAAGGGCTTGAAGAATGAGGTAATAGATTAGCAGCTGGGGTGAGAATTGGGTGCAGACTCTCTACGGATTGAGCAAGTCATTTAACCTGAGACTCACTTTTCTCATATGTAGAATGGAAGTTATTGTGAGGCTTCAATGAAATGCCTCTGAAGTGTCTGACGCATAAGTGCTCAGTTAATGTTAAATAAATATTTTTTCAGGGAGGGCGCTAAGAATGTTTCTCAGGCAGAGGATCTGAGGAGAACGTTCCATTATAAAGGAGATGGGGGTCAGAGGTAGAAGACAGGCCTTGGGGAGGGGACATCCATGAAGGTGTTTTAGGCACAGAACCTGGGGTATTTTACTGCGTTGAAAGTAATAGAGGATTCAGAGATGGGGTAACCATGGCTGACTGGACACCCCCCCCCCAGGTCCTTCCTCGGGCATGTGCCAGCGCAATCCCCAGATATGCGGCCCAGGACGCTGCATTCTGCGGCCGGGCGGCTACACCTGCGCTTGCGACTCCGGCTTCCGGCTCAGCCCCCAGGGCACCCGCTGCATCGGTGAGCCGGGCTGAGGGGGTGAATGGAGGCGGGGGGGGGCTCTGCCTGGTCACCCTGTGGTCAGCCCCTTCCCTGCCCTCAGATGTGGACGAATGTCGCCGCGCGCCTCCGCCCTGTGCTCCCGGGCGCTGCGAGAACGCACCAGGCAGCTTCCGCTGCGTGTGCGGCCCGGGCTTCCGAGCGGGCCCGCGGGCTACGGAGTGTCTGGGTGAGAAATGC
>NW_007030391.1:241052-246026 GCF_000164805.1 Carlito syrichta | reverse complement strand
GTGTGCCCGCGGGCGCTGCGAAACCCCGCCAGGCAGCTTCCTGTGCGTGTGCCCCGCCGGGTACCAGGCTGCGCCGCACGGAGCCGGCTGCCAGGGTGAAGGACTGGGCGGGCCAGCGGGGAGGGGAGTGAGCAGCAGCCATGAGGGACGGGGAACCCGAACAGTGGGACAGAGGGAGGCTGACTGATGGGAGACAGAGGCCAAGTTTGAGACCCAGACGTGCAGCCTGACTGCTGTAGAGAAAACACCTGGGACGGAGAAGCCCAGGAATGGGAAATAGGCTGAGTCATGGAGGATGGGGAAGCAGAGAGGGGCGGCACGGCAATGTCAGTAGTCGGGGAAGTGGGGCAGAGTTAGGGAGGACAGGGGAGAAGGAGGCCACCTCATGGGGACTAGACAGGCAGAGTTCTAGGGGACAGCCATACCGTGGGTGGGGGGGTGAAAGGGGCGTTGCGCCAGGCCACCCACTCTCCTGCCCACCCGGCCTGATAGGGATTGATGGAAGTGGCAGTGATGAGGACAGGGTGGCAGAGTGGTGAACGGTGGAAAGTTAAAGTGATGGAAGTCAGGGAGGAAGAGTTCGGCATGGGGGGCAGCATAAGGGCCTGAGAAAGGAATGACCCCGGGCCCCTTGCCCCAAGCAGATGTGGACGAGTGCACCCAGAACCCCGGCCTATGCGGCCGAGGGGTCTGCGAGAACCTGCCCGGCTCTTTCCGCTGTGTTTGCCCGGCTGGCTTCCGGGGCTCGGCATGTGAAGAGGATGTGGATGAGTGTGCCCAGGAGCCACCGCCCTGCGGGCCAGGCCGCTGTGACAACACGGCTGGCTCCTTTCACTGTGCCTGCCCTGCTGGCTTCCGCTCCCGAGGGCCGGGGGCCCCCTGCCAAGGTGAGGGTGCTGAGCCCAGCCACTCCAGCACCATTGCTAGGAGGACTGAGGCATTACTGGGGGGCAGAGGGCTGGGAGTCCTAAGAGGATGGCGAGCTTGTCACTCCAAAGTCTTCTCTTTCTTCAAAATGAGACAGTGCCCCTCATTCCTCTTCCCATTTTATTTTATTTATTTATTTTTGAGTTGGAGTCCCACTCTGTCGCCCAGACTGGAGTGCAGTGGCCGCTCTTGGCCACCACAACCTCGACCTGCTGGGCTCCAGCAATCCTTCCACCTCAGCCTTCCAGGCACCTGGAACTACAGGCCCACGCTACCACGCCCGGCTAATCTTTTGATTTATTGTAGAGATGAGGTCTCGCCAAGTTGCCCAGGCGGGTCTAGAACCTGTGGGCTCGGGCAATCCACTCACCTCCGCCTCCCAAGGTGCGAGATTACAGGCTGAGCCACCAAGCCCAGCTCCTCCTCCCTTTTTAAACAATACTGCTGTCCTTATGGAAACCAGAGGAGGGGTCAGCTGAGGCAGGGAAGGCAGCATGGAGAAGGTGGTGCCTCACTCCAGTAGCTGGAGAGACCATTGAATGGGGACAGAAGGGAGAGGGAACATCAGGAGGCTGGCTCAAGACTGGAATGTTAGGGTGGGTGGTAATGTCAGTGGCGATGAGTCCAGGCCCCTTCCTCAGCCTGCCTGGTCTTCTCTGTCCCAGATGTGGATGAATGTGCCCGTAGCCCCCCGCCCTGCGCCTATGGCCGGTGTGAGAACACAGAAGGCAGCTTCCGGTGTGTCTGCCCCACAGGCTTCCAACCCAACGCTGTTGGCTCCGAGTGCGAGGGTGAGGCCGGGGATGGAGGGAGGAGTGTGGATGGGTGAGGGGGGCATTGGGCCGCTCCTTCAAGACCACCCTCTTCCCTGCCCCTCAGACGTGGATGAGTGTGAGAACCACCTGGCATGTCCTGGGCAGGAGTGTGTGAACTCACCGGGCTCCTTCCAGTGCAGGGCCTGTTCTGCTGGCCACCACCTGCACCATGGCAGATGCACTGGTGAGACAAGGCCCTGGCTGTGACCTTGGATCTGTACTGCACCATAACCCCTGACCCTTGACCTGGACCATAACTGTGGCTCAGCCCACAGCCTCCTGATCTGAACTTCAGTTCCCTTACCTGGACCGTAACTTTCAGAACCTCACTGTGACTCCTGACCTCAACTGCCATTCCTGATCTAGATCACAGCTCTTGACCCTGAATGTGACTCCTGACTCTGTGACCCATGAACACTCTACTGACATTTAACCCTAACCATGACCCTTGCTGATTATCCCTGCCCATTTCCCCTGACAGCAGTTGTGACCCTCCTGACCCTGAATTTGACTATGGCATTTGATTCTAGTCATAACCCTTGCCCATACATAACCTTGGCCATGACTCTCACTCTGTATAACTCTTGATCCTGTCTCTTTCACTGCTCCTTCTCTGAACTTCCTTGGAACCTAATTGGATACATGATCACTGACCCTGGCTGTAACCTTTGACCAACCCGTGACTCAGCCAAATCCCATCCAATGATCCTGGTTTATAATACCTGACTGATCGCTTCCCTAGTCAATTTCTGACCCCTGTTTCAATCCAGAGGCCCTGCCCCTGAACCTAGGATCCTGGCACAGGGAGTTCCTAGAAACCCAGACCCACAGGACTCCAAATCAGTGGTCTCCAGAATCAGGGAGCCTTGGTCTGCCCTACCCCTCTCTGCCAGAGATCCCTCACCCTGTCTCCAACTCATGATACTTCCCACCACCTCCCAGAGACCCCCTATTCCGAGGGAATTCGTCCAGTGTGTCCCTGACTGGACCCCTTCTGATAGTCCTCCCGCTCCCATAGATGTGGACGAGTGCAGTTCGAGCGCCCCCTGCGGTCCCCACGGTCACTGCACGAACACCGAAGGCTCCTTCCGTTGCAGCTGCGCGCCAGGCTACCGGGCGCCACCTGGCAGGCCCGCACCCTGCGCAGGTGGGCAGCGCGGGTACCAGCCAGTCTGGAGAGGGCTTGGGTTCCTGCTGGAGAGGCAAAAGCTGGACTAAGGGGCGGCGGGCGGAGCTTAGAGGCTGCCCTCGGGGTGGGGGGCTTGGGGCGTTGTGCCTACCTTGTGGGCGAGGCTTAGGACTTGGAGGGTGGGTCCGGTGACCCTGCTCACTCCCGCACACCTTAGACGTGAACGAGTGCCTGGAGGGCGACTTTTGCTTCCCCCACGGCGAGTGCCTCAACACCGACGGCTCCTTTGCCTGCACTTGTGCCCCCGGCTACCGGCCCGGACCCCGTGGAGCCTCTTGCCTGGGTTCGTACCCGGGCTAGGCCCAGACCCAGAAAGGGTGGGACGAGGGGAAGAGGACGGAAGGGGGAAAACGAGTTTTCGGCTGGGGTCTTCAGGCGTTTGGGGTGGAGCTTGTGAGAGTCGCTAGGTGGGGACCTGGGAGGGGCGGAGCATGCAGAGGAGAGGGCGGGTTTGGGTAGCTGGGCAGGGACTGGAAGGTTGTCCTGAACCCGCGGGGGCGGGGCTTGTAGGGAAGGGAGGAGCCTAAGGCAGGGCGGCTGCAGGAGGGCGGGGAAAGGGCGGTGGAGGGGTGTGGCCTGGAGTGTTAAGCAGGGCAGGAGGCGGTCCCGGCTTTCGAACGCCCTGTCCCGCAGACGTGGACGAGTGCAGCGAAGAGGACCTCTGCCAGAGCGGCATCTGTACCAACACCGACGGCTCCTTCGAGTGCATCTGTCCCCCGGGACACCGCGCCGGCCCAGACCTCGCCTCCTGCCTGGGTGAGAGGCCGCGCCCCTGGCCTGATCCTCCCTCTGACTTCCCCCTCTGCCCCGTTTGCCCCCCACCTCCACCTGCGCTCTCCTCTCCCCTAACCTACGTCCTCCGGCTCCTCTCTTTACTTCCCTGGTCTCTTCCTCCCCTGCCCTCCCCTCTGCTTCCTCCGACTCGTCTTCCCTCTTGGACTCCACCTTGCCTCCCTGCCCGCCCCTGTTCGCCGCATCTGACCGCCATGCCTCCCTCTTCAGACGTGGACGAATGTCGCGAGCGTGGCCCGGCCCTCTGCGGGTCCCAGCGCTGTGAGAACTCCCCTGGCTCCTACCGCTGCGTCCGGGACTGCGATCCTGGATACCACGCGGGCCCCGAGGGCACCTGTGATGGTGAGGCTAATTCCTGCGTCCCCACTGCCGGCTCCTACAAAGGTGGCTGGAGTCTGCCCCCTTGGGGACCAAAAGGGACGCCCGCCTCACAGACCTGGGGGAAGAGAGAGAGCTCCCACTCAGCGCGCCCTTTCTCCCTCTCTCTGTAGAAATAAGTCACCACTGACTGTGTGCTGGAGGATGAGACACTCCTATCACAAACCCGCCAGCTGCTTGGGCCCGGTCCACATTTTAGGCTCTACCTCCAGAAAGATAATTTCGAATAGTGAAAACTGTTCAGGCCCCGCTCCCTCCACTGGGCCTTTTTTTTTTTGAGTGGGAGTCTCACTCCGTTGCCCAGACTGGAGTGCAGTGGCAAACTCACAGCCACTGCAGCCTTGACCTGCTGGGCTCAGGCGATCCTTCCACCTCAGCCTTCCAGGTAGCTGGAACTACAGGCATGCACCACCACACCCGACTAATTTTTTGATTTATTGTAGAGATGAGGTCTTGCCAAGTTGCCCAGGCTGGTCTTGAGCCTGTGGACTCAGGCAATTCTCTCACCTCAGTCCCTTCTCCTCCTACAGTGGGAGGGTACTTGAAGGGGTTGCCCTCGCTTCTCTTCCTAATAGCACTTTGCATGTGCCCTTCCTCCCCTCTCCAGCTGTCCCCTCCTAAGAGGCCCAATCCTTCCCAGTACGAAATTCTTCAAGGTTGGCTGCTGCCTGTTTAAGCTCAGCCCTGCCATGATCTTTCCAGACTGGCCTTTCCCATTGCTCAGACCTCTCCTGCCCTGCAGAGCATATGGGCCCACCCCTTCCTGTCTCCGCCTACAGACCCATCCCTTGCCTATTTTCATTTTCCAGGCCTCACTCCGCCCCATAACCCTCTCCCCTACCAGAATCCAGTGGCGGGGGGGGGGGGGGGGGG
>NW_007030391.1:226284-241032 GCF_000164805.1 Carlito syrichta | reverse complement strand
GTATGAGCCATCATTGTGTGGGACACAGGAAGCAAAACACCTACAGGCCACCTCTGACTCAGACTGGTAGACTTCCGACTCGTGGGAGTCTAGTTTCATGAGATCTCATTCACAAATTCTGCAAGAATTCATTAAGCACCCACTGTGTTCCAGCTACTGGGGCCCTTGTGGAGGTAGCATTCTAGGAGTAGCAGGGAGGCAGATAATAAATATGTAAATACATTCAGGATTTATTCAACAAATAGTTTGGGGACAGGTGTTGCTATTGAGGAACAAAGCAGACACGAATCCCTGTCGTTAATAGAGTTTGCATTCTAGGGAGGTGACAGCATAACAGTAAATGTATAGATATAATATCAGGCTTCAGAAAGACAATAAAGCAGAACATATGGACAGAGATGACAGGACCGTCATTCTGTGGGAGGAGTCATAGGAGGGCTTGACCTAGACACCTGAGTATGGGAGTCATGCAAATAGCTGAGGGAAGAGTGTTCCTGGCATAGAGAACTGCAAGTGCAAGGGCCCTGAAGTGGGACCATGTTTGATTTATTTGAAAAATGGCAACGAGCCGGGCTCGGTGGCTCAGCCTGTAATCCCGCGCCTTTGGGAGGCTGAGGTGAGTGGATTGCGTGAGCCCGCGGGTTCGAGACCCGCCTGGGCAACTTGGTGAGACCTCATCTCTACAGTAAATCAAAAAATCAGCCTGGCGTGGTAGCGCATGCCTGTAATTCCGGCTACTCGGAAGGCTGAGGCGGAAGGATCACTGGAGCCCAGCAGGTCGAGGCTGCGGTGGCTGGGTGGGCGACAGAGTGAGACTCCAACTCAAAAAAAAAATGGCAATGACAGCTGGGTACAGTGGCTCACGCCTGTAATCTCAGCTCTTTGGGAGGTGGAGGCAAGAGAATTGCTTGAGCTCAGAGGTTCGAGACCAGCTGGGGCAACATAGTGAGACCTCATTTCTACAATAAATCAAAAAATTAGTGGGCGTGGTGGCATGCACCTGTAGTCCCAGCTACTTGGAAGGCTGAGGGGGAGGGATCGCTTGAGCTCAGCAGGTCCAGGCTGAGGTAGCCATGAGCATGCCACTCTGATTCTCTGACTCAAAAAAAAAAAAAAAAAAAGGAAGGCTGGGCGCAGTGGCTCAAGCCTGTAATCCTAGCACTTTGGGAGGCCGAGGCGAGAAGATTGCCTGAGCTCAGGGGTTCAAGACCAGCCTGGGCAACTTGGCAAGACCTCATCTCTACAATAAATAAAAAAAAAATAAGCTGGGTGTGATAGTGCACACCTGTAGTTCTGGCTACTTGGAAGGCTGAGGCAGAAGGATTGCTTGAACCTAGCTGGTCGTGCCACTGCACTCCCGCCTGGGCGACAGAGTGAGACTCTAACTCAAGATAAAAGCAAAAGAAAAATGCCAATGAGGAGTTAAGTGTTACCAACATTGGTTGATTTTTAGAAGCTCGGACTCCTAGAATACCAGACTCATAGAGACTTCTTGGTTATGGTGCCTAGAAGTAGCACTAGGATCCTGTGGATCCAGGCCTTTGACACCCTTCCCCTCTGCCCCCTCCTCATTATTCTGCAGACGTGGACGAGTGCCAAGAATATGGCCCTGAGATTTGTGGAGCCCAGCGCTGTGAGAACACTCCTGGCTCCTACCGATGCACGCCGGCCTGTGACCCTGGCTATCAGCCCACGCCAGGGGGCGGATGCCAGGGTGGGTGTCCATCGGGCATTGGGTGAGATGTGGAGGTGGTAGAAAGTCCAGAGATGGCCTGACTGTCTGGTGGTTGCAGATGTGGACGAGTGCCGGAACCGGTCCTTCTGTGGTGCCCACGCCGTGTGCCAGAACCTGCCCGGCTCCTTCCAGTGCCTCTGTGACCAGGGTTACGAGGGGGCACGGGATGGGCGTCACTGCGTGGGTACGGGGCTTCATGGGGGTGGGAGGGACGGACCAGAGGGGGTGGGAGGGGTTGATCGGGTCCTGTCCCTCTTCGTACATCTGGACACATGTGAACTTCTGGGTTGTGGAATTTAGGCCTTGGAATATAAGATCACCTCCCTATCAGTCAGAACTGTTCTGGTGGCAAGTGACAGAAACCTTCACTCATTCAGGTTGTATTTCTGTGTGTGTGCTTTTTAAAAAATGTATAAAGTGTATAAAGTACACTCATCTTAAGTATACATAAACATCTTTTTTACTATGTATAAAACTTTTACTGAGACTTACTATGAGCCAGACACTGCTCCAAGCACTTTACATGTGTTAACTCTGAAATGTGCACAACAGCCCATAAACATTCTTTATTTTTTCCTAACATTTTTATGAGGAATATTTCTAAACATACAGCATTTTGGGAGAACTGCAAGACAAACACCTGCATACCGATGGCCTAGATTCTATTATTATCATATTATTATACTTGCTTCCTCACATATCTACCCATTAATCCATCCAATATTTTAGACCAATTTAAGCATAAATTGCAGGCATCAGTCCACTTTCCCTTAAACTTTTCAATATGCATATCATTAACCAGAGTTCAATATGTGTTTACAGATATTTTCATTTGGGCTTCCATTTACATACAGTGAAATATATGGATCATAATTATACATTCTTGAAACTTTCACCAGTGGGAACACAATAGGGCTTTATTTCTTTAAAAGGAATTAAAATGCAAAGTCCTGGGATGTATTTGAACTTCAGGCATCATTGTATCCAGGAATTTTAACAAGGCTAATTCTGTCTTCTCTTGGCTCAGCTTTCCTCTGGATTTATTTTTAGGCAGACCCTCTTTTCACAATGACAAAGGTGACCCTGGAACTTCTCAGCTAACACTCCCAGCTTGGAAACCCTAGAGCTCAAGCTGGAGTTTCTTTTTCAATATTTCTAGCAAAAGTCCCAGGCCGGCTTTGATTGACCCAGCATGGTCATAGCCTATCTGGCAACCACAGAAATACAGTCATCTGGTGGGTCATGCCTGGAACATGTGCCCATCTCTTGGGTAGACTTAGCCCTACTGAAAGCACATGGGTTGGAAATGGAGGAGCACGGGGTTCCCAAGGGAAATTCAGCATATGTCACTAGTAGAAAAGCAGATGGTAGTCTAGGCCATTAATGATACCCATTATATTTAAAAGCTCAAGACTTTTGGACCTTTAGAATCATAGAAGTTTATAACCATTGGCTTCCTCTCCCCTGTTGTCTCCTGCTCACAGATGTGAACGAGTGTGAAACACTACAAGGTGTATGTGGAGCTGCCCTGTGTGAAAATGTCGAAGGCTCCTTCCTCTGTGTCTGCCCCAACAGCCCGGAGGAGTTTGACCCCATGACTGGACGCTGTGTTCCCCCACGGACTTCTGCTGGTGAGACAAATGTATCTTTGTAACTGACGGCTGCTGGCCCTACAAGAAAATGATGTGGTCTAACCATTCCTGGTGTGTACAGCAACCATCGGTTAAATACTGTTGTTTTAAACATAAGCAAAAACACATGGGTTAACATCAGTGGTGGGACTGTGTCGGGAGAACTAGATCTTGGTCCCGACCCCATCAGATTCCTGCGTTCAACAGATGTTCATAGGGCAACCACTGTGTTCAGGCCCTATTCTTGGCACTGGGGCACAGTAGTGACCAAGAAAGATTACTCTCTGTCCTCAGGGGACTCACCATCCAATGGGGCAGACAGAGCTAGCACCAGATAGTGGCAACCCAGAGACAGCAGGACGAGGAGGGAGGGAGCCCAGAGGCTGTGATGGGAAAAGCCCAAGGGGTTTTGGAGGAGGTGCCTGACCCAGCCTGAGAGGAGGGTTGGGGAGGGTTTCCTGTAGGAGAGGGCCTGGACTCCAAGCTACTCAGGAGGCTGAGATAGAAGGATTCCTCAGCCCAGGAGGTTGAGGCTGCAGTAGCCATGATCATGCCACTGCATTCCAGCTTGGGTGAAGCGTAACAACAACTCAAAAAAGAGAGAGAGAGAGACAATGCCAGGTGGATGAGAGGTGCGGAGTCTGGTTTTGCCACTGATAGCTGGGGCCCTCTAGGTCTCAGTTTCCCCATCTATGCCAGATGGGGCTGGGAGTTCAGCTCACATTGTCTCCCCAGGCACGTTTCCAGGCTCACAGCCCCAGGCACCTGCCAGCCCTGGTCTGCCAGCCAGGCCACCCCCGCCCCGCCGTCCCAGCACGCCTAGGCAGGGCCCTGTGAGCAGCGGGCGTCGGGAGTGCTACTTTGACACAGCGGCCCCAGATGCATGTGACAACATCCTAGCCCGGAACGTGACGTGGCAGGAGTGCTGCTGTACTGTGGGTGAGGGCTGGGGCAGCGGCTGCCGCATCCAGCAATGCCCCAGCACCGAGACAGGTGGGCACCAGCTGATGGGAGGACTCAGGACTGAGGCTCTGGATAGAGATACTGGGAAGGTCATGGGACTGGGAAAGGGGACACATTGGACAGGGTGTTGAGGTACTGGTCAGGGCAAGAGTGAGCTGCCAGCCAGGTAGGCATGGACGGGCATGAAGCTGAGAAGCGGGCACAGGCATGGGGCCTGAGGACTTGGGCATAGGGCAAGAGTAAGTACTAAAACGGGTGGGCGCCGGCAGGCCCAGGCCCCAGGGCTGGGACTGGGATTCTGGTGTCTGGGCTTAGCCTTGTCTCTATGTGCAGCTGAGTACCAGTCATTGTGCCCCCACGGCCGGGGCTACCTGGCGCCCAGTGGAGACCCCAGCCTCCGGAGAGGTGAGGACAGACTTCATCCCCAACCCACCCTAAGTCCCCAGGCCCAGCTCTGTCTGTATCTGTCTCCCCCACCCCATCCCTGTCTTTTTTCTCTGTTTTTTTCTTGGTCTCTTTCGCCATCTCTGTCTTTTCTGGTCATGCCCTGCCCTCACAGACTCCGCCCATCCAACCAGTCCCCACTTCTCTCCACTCTTCTGCAGACGTGGACGAATGCCAGCTTTTCCGAGACCAGGTGTGCAAGAGTGGCGTTTGCGTGAACACGGCCCCGGGCTACTCCTGTTACTGCAGCAACGGCTACTACTACCATGCACAGCGGCTGGAGTGTGTGGGTACGAGCCCCAACTCCACCATGCCCCGGAAACTCACCGACTCCCTACCATGCCATCCCCTCGCTGGAATGTGGCCACCACCAGCGAGAAGTCCTTCCTGGAGTCTGAACTCCATCTAGCACACTGTCAAATAAATGGCTGGAGAGAGAAATGGGGAGGGGGGGGTGAGGAGTTGTCTCTTAATCACTGTCTCCCCGCCGTCCTAGATAACGACGAGTGCGCCGACGAGGAGCCGGCTTGTGAGGGCGGGCGCTGCGTTAACACCGTGGGCTCCTATCACTGCACTTGCGAGCCCCCACTCGTGCTGGACGGCTCGCGCCGCCGCTGCGTCTCCAATGAGAGCCAGAGCCTCGGTAGCCCCGCCCCCGCCGGCTACGCCCGCCCGTGCCGCCCATTCCATTGGCTCAGCCTTACGCCTGCACCCAGGCCACGCCTCCTCGCCAGGCCACCTCCCCAGGCTCTCTTCCCGGCCGCGCCCCGTCGGGCCCAGTTGCGTCTCCGTCTTGTAGTCTGTCTCCGAGACCAGCTGGCCTGCTGTTTCCATCCAGAGGTTTTAGAGGCCACCTTTGCCTAGCGCCTCTCGGCATCTGGCTTCCTTTCTGCACATGGGGTGCATAACCCCCGTACCTTACAGGGTGGCTGTGAGGAATTTTCGTGGATGGATGGAGGGATGGATGAAGTCAAGGTCTCACTCTGTCGTCCAGGCGGGAGTGCAGTGGCACGATCACAGTTCACTGCAGTCTCGACCTCCTAGGTCGATCCTTCCACCTCAGCCTCCTGAGTAGCTGGGACTTTAGGTGCGCACCACCATGCCCAGTTAATTTTTTTTTTCTTTCAGAGACGAGGTCTCGCTGTGTTGCCTAGGCTGGATGGATTTTGTTTTTACGGACAGGAGGAAACCTGGTCTTACTGAGTGCTACCTGTTATTATTTCTCTATGTGTCTCTGGGTCTCTGTCTCTTTCTACCTGTCTGTAGATTTCTGCCTTTCAGTTTTTCTCTGAATTTCTGACAGTCTCTGAATCTGTCTTTGTTTCCAGGTCTGTGTTTCTCCTGTCTCTGCTTCTTTGTCTTCCTGTTTCGTTTGAGATGTGTTTGTCTCTGTCTTTTGGGGTCCTTTCTCTCTTTTTGTCTCTGATTCTCTCCTCCCTCTGTCAGTGTCTCTTGAGGTTCTGTGTCTCTAACACACTGCATCTCCACACCTCCCTTTCTGCCCACTGGCCCAAACACTGTTCTCCATTTCCTGCCTCTGCTGCATTCCTCCCCACCCCCCACCCCCCAATGCTAAGACTTCATTCAGACAATGCTAAGAGAAGAAAACAACTTCCTGGGGCCACAGTCCTTCAGAAGCCAGACTTCGGTAGACCCCTCTCAGACCCTGTCTCCCTATCCCTCATACCAGAATAATCCTTGTCCTCAATCCAGAACCCTGGCATGACCTCAGAGGACTTTCAGGAGTCAGATCACAGCTGATATGGATTTCTTGCTAAGCAGAGGATGGCTGGGCTGCTCCTGCAGGGGAGGGGGTCCAGCACCTGGGAGGACCCCAGTGCCAGCCCCACTCTGACATATGCTATCTCCACCTGCAGATGACAATCTGGGAGTGTGCTGGCAGGAAGTGGGGCCTGATCTCGTGTGCAGTCGCCCTCGGCTGGACCGTCAGGCCACCTACACAGAGTGCTGCTGCCTCTACGGAGAGGCCTGGGGCATGGACTGCGCCCTCTGCCCCGCGCAGGACTCAGGTACCCACCACTGGCCTAGACTGAACTCAGAGGCCCTGCCCCTTAGGATCCAAATCCAGACCTTCAGATCCCCCCAAACGTGGCCCCTTAGACCCCCATGCCACAGCCTATCACAAAAGCTTGAACCCCAGGTCACAACTCAAAGCCTTCCAAGACTCTGCCACAGAAGTCCCAAGGCTTGAAGCAAACCCTTGGGGTCAGCCCCACAGGCCCCTGAAGTCTGATTTCTTATGCCCTCAACTCTTGGTCTCTAAAACCCCAAGACATGGCCTATGAGATGTCCTCCCTTAAATCCTGGACCCTTAGGCCGGAAAAACCAGCTGCTCAGACCCCACCATCCTGGCCCACAGACCCCCTGGTCATAGCCCCACAGAGCTCCAAATCCCATTTGCCTAGGACACCCACATCCGGGTGCTCAAACCCCAATGCACAGCCCCCCAAGATCCCTGATCATTGGCTCTTAATACCCTTGAGTCTCCCCATCCTCAGCCAGTCTTGGGGACCCAGCCTAAAAGGCCCCAGTCTTGAGTCCTTAAACCTCCAGGTCCCAGTGACTCAAACCCTCTCCCATGCATCCTGGCCCGAGGCCCCCTGTAGCAATCCCTGGGATCTCCCAGTCCTGGGAGAAACAGTCCCATATCATTCCTAGCTTCTGTAGGTCCCCAAATTTCAGCATTAGGGACCCTGATTTTTAACTGCAGTCTCCAGTACCCTTGATCCCAGCCCGTCCAAATCTTTCAGACCCCCAATTCTGCCTCCAGAAACCTCTGATCCTGCCCCTTCAATCCAGTGCCCTGTTTTCTTCTTTTTTTTTTGAGCCGGGGTCTCACTCTGTCACCCAGGCTGGGCTCAGGTGATCCTTCCACCTCAGCCTTCCAAGTAGCTGGAACCACAGACATGTGACACCATACTAATTAGCCACTCGGCTAATTTTTTTTATTGTAGAGAGGAGGTCTTGCCCTGTTGCTCAGGCTGGTCTCAAATCCCTGAGCTCAGGCAGTCCTCTCGCCTCCGCCTTCCCCTCTGCTGGGATTACAGGCTTGAGCCACCACGCCCAGCTCCGTGCCCTGTTTTTAAGCCCCTTACACCCCCATGCCTGAGCCCATGGTCCTCTCCATCCTCTCCTCTGCCTCCTCTTCCCAGGGAGGGAATATGGGGGGAGAGGGGAGTCAGCAGGGCTGATTGTTTGACTTGGACCCTGTTCACAGATGACTTCGAGGCCCTGTGCAATGTGCTGCGCCCCCCTGCCTACGGGCCCCCGCGGCCAGGTGGCTTTGGACTCCCCTATGAGTATGGCCCAGACCTAGGTCCGCCTTACCAAGGCCTCCCGTATGGGCCTGAGTTGTACGCGCCACCTGTGCTACCCTACGACCCTTACCCACCACCACCTGGGCCTTTCGCACGCCGGGAGGCTCCTTATGGGGCGCCACCCTTCGACATGCCCGATTTCGAGGACGACGGTGGCCCCTATGGTGACTCGGAGGCTCCTGCCCCACCCGGCCCGGGCACCCGCTGGCCCTATCGGTCCCGCGACACCCGTGGCTCCTTCCCAGAGCCTGAGGAGTCACCTGCCCGTGGAGGCTATGCTGGTGAGCGCCACGAGCGGATGATGGAAGCGGACAGGGCAGGCGGAGAGGCAGTCAAGGGGGTGGGAGACACAGGTACTACCAGGGAGCAGTGGGGAGCAGAGTAGCTGCCAAGATGGACTGAAATTCCCACAGACCCGCAAAGAAAGAGAAGGGGACAGAGGGAAGCTGGGGGCCCACCAGGTAAACCTGGAGCGCGATGGACAGTTTTTATTTTATTTTTTTGTTTTTTTTTTGAGTTGGAGTCTCACTGTCGCCCAGACTGGAGTGCAGTGGCCGCTCCCGGCCACTGCAGCCTCGACCTGCTGAGCTCCGGCGATCCTTCCGCCTCAGCCTTCCAAGTAGCCAGAATTACAGGCATGCGCTACCACGCCTGGCTGATTTTTTGATTTATTGTAGAGATGAGGTCTCGCTGCCCAGGTGGGTCTCGAACCCTCGGGGTCAGGCAATCCACTCACCTCAGCTTCCCAAAGGCGCGGGATTACAGGCTGAGCCACCGAGCCCGGCTAGTTTTTATTTTACTTAAGTCGGAGTCTCTGTCGCCTAGGCTGGAGTGCAGCGGCACGCTCGCACGCTCGCGGCCACCGCAGCGGCAACCTGCTGGGCTCAGGTGATCCTTCCACCTCAATCTTCCAAGTAGCTGGAACTACAGGCTTGCAAGCAAGCCTGGCTAAGTTTTTGATTTATTGTAGAGATGAGGTCTCACCAAGTTGCCCAGGCTGGATTCAAACCCCTGGACTCAGGCAGTCCTCTCACCTCTGCCTCCCAAAGTGGTGGGATTACAGGCATAAGCCACCAGGCCCAGCCTATTTATTTTATTTTATTTTATTTTATTTTTTGAGTCAGCGTTTCACTGTGTTGCTCAGACTGGAGTGCAGTGGCATGATGGCCGCTCACTGCAGCCTTGAACTCCTGGGCTCAGGTGATCCTTCTGCCTCAGTCTCCTGAGTAGCTGGGACTACAGGAGTGTACCACATTCCCTGCTACCTTTTTTTTTTTTACTTTTGTAGAGACGAGGTCTATATTGCCCCAACTGGTCTCAAACTCCTAGGCTCAAGCAATCCTTCTGCCTCATTCTCCCAAAGTGCTGGGGTTACAGGCATGAGCTACCTCACCCGGCCTGGGATGGACAATTTAGAAAGAGACACAGATCCAGGGGCACACACCCTTGTGGGGTAATAAGGAACAAAGGCAGAAACCTTGAGTCATAGGGTCCCCACGTTCCCCACAGGAGCCCTGGCTGAGCCCTATGAGGAGCTGGAGGCGGAGGAGTGTGGAATCCTGGACGGCTGCGCCCACGGCCGCTGTGTGCGCGTCCCTGAAGGCTTCACCTGCCGCTGCTTCGATGGCTACCGCCTGGACATGACCCGCATGGCCTGCGTCGGTGAGGGGCGGGGTCGGCTGGTACTGGGGGGAGGCTGGGCTTGACCAGAGGGTAGAAAGGGACAGCCAGCCCAGAGGGAGGGAGTAATTCTTGCCCCTGGGTGGGGCTTGACTGCAGGGCTTTGAAGCAGGATCTATGGGTGGAATTGCAGATTTCTATGGACTCCCAGTGCTACCCTGGGCAATTTGCACAACCTCTTTGGAGAGCCTCAGTCTTCCCGTCTGTAAAATGGGAATACTATTTAGACAGTAGTACAGCCAAGTGATTAGAATCAAGAACTCTTGGGGGAGATGGACAGACCTCAGGTTTAATTTAGCCACTTGTTGTGTGACCCTGAATAGATCACTGTCCCTTGCTTAATTTTTCTCATCTGAAAAATGGGAATAGTCAAAGAGCCTATTTCATGGAGATGCTGTGACCGTCGTTAACATTGATTTCCAATAACACAGAAACCTATGTGTAAACTGAAGCTCAGAAAAGAGCCTCACAGTCAAGAACTGGGGGAGGGAGGAGAGAGAGGGGAGGGAAGTTGAGCATTCAGTCTTGGAGAGCTGGCCTGAGAACCCACCGGGCAGAGTGTGGGCTTGCTGTGTGACCTCGGCAAGCGGCTTTCCGCAAGCGGCTTTCCCATGCTGGCCTCAGTTTGCACATATGTAAAACAGGATCCCCGTGGCTGCCTCCTAGGGTTATTAGGAAGATAAAGTCAGCCCTCCTGATGTGCTTAAAGCAGTACTCCAGCGTTTCTTGTTGATGTCATCCTCAGTATTATTTTCCTAACAAGAACCTAGTGACTGGGGGCTACCATACCCATCTGACTGAACACGACGCTGAGGCAAACAGGTTAAGCTCCCCGGCCAGATCCCCACAGCCGGCAGGTGGCAGAGGCGGGATCCGAACGAGAGGCTCGGCATCCATACTCCCAGGAGACTCCGGGGCCAGGGAGGCGGGCTTCTGGGTCCCCAGCCTTCAGCAGCGATCCCTGTTTCCGCTCCCCAGACATCAACGAGTGTGCCGAGGCCCAGGCCACCTCCCCGCTCTGCGTCAACGCGCGCTGCGTCAACACGGATGGCTCTTTCCGCTGCATCTGCCGCCCGGGGTTCGCACCCACGCACCAGCCACACCACTGCGCTCCCGCGAGGCCCCGAGCCTGAGCCCGGCCCGCTCGCGCCCGCCAGGCCCTGTGCGCGCACCCTGCGGCCGCCCGTGTGCGAGTGCACGGGCCGCCCGACCGATGGAGGGGAGGGACCGACAGACACGCCAGGAAGCCAGACGCCGTCACCCCGGCCACCCCCAGCGCCCGGCCCGTGGCCCCCTTCACGGCCTCTCCCCTTTATAAAAATTTTCCATTAAAAGACACCTATTTTGTACCTTTGCCTGCCTTTCTGTTTCTCACACATCATCTCTTTTTTTGGGAGTCAGGTCTCACTGTCACTCAGGCTGGAGTGCAGTGGCACACTCAAGGCCTCCGCAGCCTCGACCTCCTGGGCTCAGGCGATCCTTCTGCCTCAGCCTCCCGAGTAGCTGGGACTCCAGGCATGCGAAACCACATCCCGCTAGTTTTTTGATTGATTGTAGAAACGGTCTCGCCAAATTGCCCCGTTCTGGTCTCGACCCCTGGGTTCAGGCCATCCTTCCACCTCCGCCTCCCAAAGTGCTGGCATTACAGACATGAGACACCGCGCCTGGCCTCCTGAGTTTGTTCTCTGAGTCACTAAGTTACTATGTTCTCTTCTCGTTCCCGACGGGTGTCTGACTTCCAGTTTCCGCGTCCCTTGGGCTATCCTGTCTCTCCTGGTCTCTGCCTCGTGTTTCTCTCTTTTGTTCTCTTTTCCGTGTCTTGGCTTCTTTCAGCTTTTCTCTGTCCCGTTCTCTCTGTCTCTGTAACTTTTCATCTCTCTGTGTAAATCATCCTCCTTCCCTTTCTCTTTGTTCCTTTCCCTAATCTCGAGAGAGATCTTGCCTTTGGATTTTTAATGCTGCTGACCTTCCCAATAAATCCCCCTAGAGCCTCCTCTTCCGCCTGTGGGGCCTCAGGAGGGGACGGAAGGAGGCAGCCTCAGACCCCGGCTGGAGGGGCCCCAGAGCTCTCCGACTCCCCAGAGGAGTCTTAAGCAATCCCCAGACAAGTAGGGCATGGCGAGGGGGCAGGAGTCCCTGGAGGAAGACTCAGACATCCAGCTGAGAATTTGCTAGCTTGAGTAGGGGCGGCAGGGGAGGTGGGAAGGAGCTGTGTGTGTGCTGGTCGAGGGCTCAGCACAGATCCCTCCAGTACTTCAGCCATATGGGGAGTCCAGAATCTCCCCCTCACCTCTAAAACCCAAGAACAGCCTGGACCGGCATAAGCTCCGGGAAGGGGCGAGGGTGGGGATTTGAGAGTGAAGAGGCCCATTGGCACCGGGTCAGGCTGAAAACAAAAATCTGTACCAGAGTTCTTCTCCACCTATTAGTGGCTTTCTCCACAGGGTTTTTTTTTTTTTTTTTTTTGAGTTGGAGTCTCACTCTGTCGCCCAGACTGGAGTGCAGTGGCCGCTCCCGGCCACCGCAGCCTCGACCTGCTGGGCTCCGGCCATCCTTCCGCCTCAGCCTTCCAAGTGGCTGGAACTACAGGCATGCGCTACCACGCCCGGCTGATTTTTTTATTTATTGTACAGATGAGGTCTCGCTGCCCAGGCGGGTCTCGAACCCGCAGGCTCAGGCAATCCACTCACCTCAGCCTCCCAAAGGCACGGGATTACAGGCTGAGCCACCGAGCCCGGCCTCCCCAGGATTTCAAACTCATATGCTACAGGGACCAGACAAGTGATACCAGAGGGAAACAGGAACCAGATCAGAAGCACAAGCTGGATGTGGTGGTTCATGTCTGTAATCCCAGCACTTTGGGAGGCTGAGGAGAGGGGATCATTTGAGGCCACAAGTTCGAGACATATGGAGATCTCCATCTCTCAAATAAACATTTAAAAATTAGCCAGGCATGGTGGCACGTGCCTGTAGTCCCAGCTACTTGGGAGGTTGAGGTGGGAGGATCACTTGAGCTCAGGAGGCCGAGGCTGCAGTGAGCTGGATCACATCACTGCCCTCCAGCCGGGGTGACAGAGGGAGAGACTGTCTCAAAAATAAATAAATAAAACAAAATCAAAGCACAAGTGACATTCTGCCTGAGGGTTGGGTGGGGCAGGAAGGGGGATCTCTCGAGTGTTAATAATCAGATCTTTTCTATATAATCCCCTCCCTTCTTCCACCCCACCCCCACCCCCCGTGGGTCATATCTAGCCTGGGAGCCACTGGTTTTAATTCTCCAGGGACAGCTGAAGTTGCATAAATGGGGGTGAGGGGGGAGAGGCTGCTTCTTGACTCGACCCCCTGCCCACTCCCTGGGCGTCACCAGGGGTTGCATTCAGAGGCTCTGGGGCCACTCGGGGGACCATCAGAAGAGTGCCCACTCTGCAGGACTGGCGGTGGTGGTCAAATGAATTGTTAAACATGCAAGTGCTTAGAATGGCACCTGGCACACAGCGAGTACTCAGGCATTGGAATCACAGCCCTGGGGCTCCGAGGAAATGCTGAGCCCATGGCTGGTAAGATGGCGAGGGCGGATGGCAAGGTCTTATTCTCTATCAGCTGTCCCTTCCAGGGTGGAGGAGGAGGCCAGACTCTCTCCCCTCCGACAGAACAATGAGAAACGCCTGGTACAGGTAGCAGGGGCTCAGTGGGGCCATGATTGTACAGCTGTGTACGAAAAGCCATGTAACTGTACACCATACATGGGTGAGTTGTATGGTATGTGAATGTTAACTCAATAAAACTGCTAAAAAAAAAAAATATCGGTCGGGTGTAGTGGCTCCCAGCACTTTGGGAGGCCAGGGTGAGAGGATTGCCTGAGGCCACGGGTTCGAGACCAGCCAGGTCAACTGAGTGAGACCTCATCTCTACAATAAATAAAACAAATTAGCTGGGCATGGTGGCACACGCCTATAGTTCCAGCTACTCGGAAGGCTGAGGTGGAAGGATCACCTGAGCCCAGCAGGTCCAGGCTGCAGTGGTTGTGAGCGTGCCACTGCACTCCAGCCTGTGCGACAGAATGAGACTCCAACTCAAAAAAAAAAAAAATCAGTCAGACACAGTGGTTCATGCCTCCAATCCCAGCACTTTGGGAGGCCAAGGCGGGAGGATGTGCTTGAAGCCAGGAGTTCGAGACCAACCTGGGCAATATAGTAAGACCTCATCTCTACAAAAAATAAAATGAAAAAAAAAAAAAATTAGCAGCCAGGCATGGTAGTTCTAGCTACTTGGAAGGCTGAGGTGGAAGGATCTCTTGAGTCCAGTAGGTCGAGGCTGCGGGGGCCATGAGCATGCCACTGCACTCCAGACTGGGCAACAAAGTGAGACTCCAGCTCAAAAAAGAAAAAAAAAATTAGCTAGGTGTGCTGGCATGCGCCTGTATTCTTAGCTACTCAGGAGGTTAAGGCAGGAGGAGTGTCTGATCCCAGCAGGTCAAGGCTGTGGTGGCCGTGAGCATGCCACTGTGCTCCAGCCTGGCCAACAGAATGAGACTCCAACTCAAAAAACAAAAAAGAAAAATAAATAAACAAAAGCAAATATTTTTATGTATTTATTTATTTGAGTCGAAGTCTCACTCTGTTACCCAGGCTGGAGTGCCGTGGCACGATCAGGCCTCACTGCAGCCTCGACCTCCTGGGCTTAGGCCATCCTCCCGCCTCAGCCTCCCGAGTAGCTGGGACTACAGGCAGTCGCCACCACGCCTGGCTAACTTTTTTGCAAATATATTTTCAATGTCTTTATCTTGGCATATCCTGGTGTTGGACAGTGCTGGTGACATTTCTGGTGCCTCAAAATTCCCCGGTGGGCGACTCCCTCGGGTCCCCTCCCGCTGTGGGAGCTTTTCTGTCCTCTCAATAAATCCTGCTTTCAAATAAAAAAATAAAAAAAAATTCCCTGGCGCTTGCCTTCATGGAGC
>NW_007030391.1:225861-226264 GCF_000164805.1 Carlito syrichta | reverse complement strand
CCGGGCTGGGGGCGGGGAGGCTCGGAGGCCACGGGTGACCAGAGGAGACACCCGGTCCCTCCCTGGAACCCTCTCGTGGGGATCCCCCACCCCTCGCCTTGCCGTGTAAATACCCCAGGAACTGGGACAGGGTAGCCACGGTGCAGAAAAGCCTCGAGGTCCAATTTCGGCATCCCGGGAGGGGGCGGGGCGGGAGCGGCCCCGGAGACGCCCCGCCCCCCCCTTCCCCGCCGGTCCTGGAGGTTGGGCCAAGAATCTCAATTCTATCCTGCCGGCATCCCCCGCACTCACCCCTCGCCCTGGCGCTGGGAGCCTTGGCCCGGGTCGGGACCGACGCGTTCTCCTCTGGAACGTTCAGGGGGACGCCGTCCAAGCGGTCCCCGCGCTCGCGGGACGAGCGCCG
>NW_007030391.1:207591-225841 GCF_000164805.1 Carlito syrichta | reverse complement strand
GAGCGCCGCGGCGCCCCCTCACGGCCGCCGCGCGCCGGCGCACGCCGAGCCGGCCGCGCCCCCTCGCGGCCGAGGCCGATTCGGCCCTCGCCAGCCAGCCCTCCGGGTGCCGGCTGCGGCCCGGGCGTCATCCTCGAGGTCGTCGCGACCGTCGTCGTCTCGTCAACAGCCGGCGAGTAAATAGCGCGTCCTCTGTGCCAGGCACTATGTGCTTTCAAGATGTCACCAGGCGCGGCGGCTCCCCTGCCCTCCAGTCTGAGCCGCGGAGTGAGACCCCACCCTCGGAAAAAACATCATTAGGCCCTCACATAGGACAGATGTGAGGATTAAATGAGGACACACACGCACAGGCGCACACACACGCACACGCACACACACACACACAGGCGCGCGCGCACCACACACACACGTATATATATATGTATATGTATATATGTGTATATATATGTATATATATGTATATATATGTATATATATGTATATATGTATATATTTGTATATATGTGTATATGTATATATGTGTGTATATATATGTGTATATGTATATATGTATATATATATGTATATATATATGTGTATATATATGTGTATATATATGTATATATATGTGTATATATGTATATATATGTGTGTATATGTATATATATGTGTGTATATATATGTATATATATGTGTATATATATATATGTATATATATGTATATATATGTGTATATATATGTATATATATATGTATATGTGTATATATGTGTATATATGTATATATGTATATATATGTGTGTATATATATATATATATACACATATATATATAATTTTTTTTTTTTCAGTTGGTCTTACTCTCTCACCTGGGCTGGAGGACAGTGGCATGCCCCCGGCCACCACAGCCTTGACCTGCTGGGCTCAGGCGATCCTTCCAACTCTGCCTTCCAAGTAGCCGGAACTACAAGCATGTGCCACCACGTTCGGCTAATTTTTTTTTTTTTTTTTTTTTGAGTTGGAGTCTCATTCTGTCGCCCAGACTGGAGTGCAGGGGCCGCTCCCGGACACCGCAGCCTCCACCTGCTGGGCTCCGGCGATCCTTCCGCCTCAGCCTTCCGAGTAGCCGGAATTATAGGCATGTGCTACCACGCCCGGCTGATTTTTTTGATTGACTGTAGAGATGAGGTCTCGCTGCCCAGGCGGGTCTCGAACCCGCGGGCACAGGCAATTCACTCACCTCAGTCTCCCAGAGGCGCGGGATGACAGGCTGAGCCACCGAGCCCGGCATCATTTTTTGATTTATTGTAGAGATGAGGTCTTACCAAGTAGCCCAGGCTGGTCTCGGACCTGTGGGCTCAGGCAATCCTCTTACCTCGGCCTCCCAAAGTACTGGGGTTACAAGCGTGAGTCACCGCGCCAGGCCACCTAATGATATTATTACCATCCCCCTTTCTCCTCATTTGAAGCACGAAGGTAAGGAAACTTACCCAAGGTCACACAGCTAAGTGGCAGAACCTTGACTGATCTTAGGCAGTCTGGCTCCAAAGTCATTTTCTGAACTATTCATAAATAATCATGAAGTGAAATCTTCCGATGGCTAGAGTGTACTTCAAAATAACCCCATAGAACAGCCAGTCCTCACGATGGAAAAAACACAAGTCCCTGGGGCCCAGGCTGCCAGCCTGGGTCATCAGTCCTGCAATATTATGTGGGAGAGAAATTAACTTCTTTTTTATTTAAGTCATCATCTTCTGAAGCCTCTGTTACAGCAGTTTAGCTTGCATCCTAAATGAGAGGATCAGAATCACCTGGAGGGCTGTTAAGATTGTTGCTGGTCACAGCTGGGCACAGTAGCTCACACCTGTAATCCCAGAACTTCGGGAAGTGGAGGCAAGAGGATTGCCTGAGTCCAGGTGTTCGAGACCAGCCTGAGCAACTTGGTCAGACCTCGTCTCCACAATAAATAAAAAAATTAGCTGGGCATGGTGGCGCACGCCTATAGTTCTGGCTAGTTGGAAGGCTAGGTGGAAGGATCACCTGAGCCCAGCAGGCCGAGGCTGTGGTGGCAATGAGCATGCCACTGCCCTCTAGCCTGGGCGACAGAGTGAGACTCCAACTCAAATTAAAAAAAAAAAAAGATTGTTGCTGGTTGTGACGGCTCACACACTTTGGAAGGCCAAAGCAGAAGGATCGCTTGAGCCCAGGAGTTCGAGACCAGCCTGGGTGACATAACAAGACTTCATCTCTAGAAAAAAATTAAAAAATTAGCTGGGCTTGGTGGTGTGCACCTGTAGTCTCAGTTACTTGGGAGGCTGAGGCAGAAAAGATTGCCTGAGTTCGAGGTGGAGGCTGTGGCGAGTCCTGATTGTGCCACTGCACTTCAGCCTGGATGACAGAGTGAGACTCTGACTCCCCCCACCGAAAAAAAGACACAGATTGTTGGGCTCCACTCCCAGGAGGTCTGGAGTAGAGACTGAACATTTGTATTTCAGATAAGTTCCCAGGGGCTGCTGCTGCCGTTCTCGGACCTCGGGGTACGCTTTGGAAACTGCTACCCTAACCAGTGAGCCCTGCAATCATTCTTTCCCCATGGGAGGATTGCCGCCTTCACTCTCAGTTCGTGTGCTCATGTGGGGTTGACCCTGCAGGAACACTCCAGGCCTGGTCAGTGAGGGAACCCCATCCCCTCAGCTTTTGCAATTGGCTCAGGGGTGGGCATGTTCCCGAAGCCAGATGGATGACGGTCAGCTCTGCGACTGGTGCCAGACTCTTGGGGAGGGGACTTCCCAGGCTTGCTGTGTTGGAAGGGCATAGGCTGGAACATCAGGGCCAATGTGGGTGAACAGGGTTCTGAAAATGAAGCCACCATGGGAGGGGCAGGACTGGGAGAGGCACAGAGAGGCTGGTACCCAGCACACATCATCTGCACCTCTGGGTCCAGCCATTCCCCAGAATTCTGCAGGAATGTGACATGTTTCTCTGCATCTTACATTGAATCTATGAGTAAATTCTGTCAGCTCTTGCTAGAAAAAGTGACCCATTCTGCATCAGGAAAAAACATGATGCTATAAATCAGAACATTGTTTGGTTAATTGACAAGATGGAAATACAAATAGGAGGAAAAAATGTTATGTTAATATTAAATTACTAAAGCTGGCCAACCATGGTGGCTCATGTCTGTAATCCCAGCACTTTGAGAGGCTGAGGTGGGAGGATCGCTTGAGCCCAATAGTTCAAGACAGCCTGGGCAACATAGTGAGACCCTGTCTCTATAGAAAAAAATATTTAGCTAGGCACAGTGGCTCATGCCTGTCATCCTAGCATTTTGGGAGGCTGAGGCGAGAAGATTGCCAGAGCCCAGGAGTTCGAGACCAGCCTGGGCAACTTGGTGAGACCTCGTCTCTACAACAAATACAAAATTTAGCTGGGCATGGTGGCACATGCTTGTAATTCCAGCTACTTGGAAGACTGAGGCAGAAGGATCACCTGAGTCCAGCCGGTTGAGGCTGCAGTGTTCCTGAGTGTGCCACTGCACTCCAGCCTGAACGACAAGAGTGAGACTCCAACTCCAAGAGACAGAGAGAGAAACATAGAAAAAATAAAGATGATAAAATCACATGGAAAAATGGGAGAATTAAATAAAATACAGCTGGGCATGGTGGCGCAAGCCTGTAATTCCAGCATTTTGGGAGGCCAAGGCGAGAGGATTGCCTGAGCTCGGGGGTTCGAGACCAGCCTGGGCAAATTGGTGAGCCCTTGTCTCTACAATAAATACAATAATAATAACAATAATAAGCTAGGCGTGATAGTGCACGCCTATAATTCCAGATACTTGGAAGGCTGAGGCAGAAGGATCGCCTGAGCCCAGCAGGTCGAGGCTGCGGTGGCCGTGAGCATGCCACTACTGCACTCCTGCCTGGGCGAGAGTGAGACTCCGACTCAAATAAATAAATAAATAAAATACATCACTAATTACATACACAAAATCCTTATTCTCACTACCTCCATGTCTGCCACCTGTTCTCACCCTCCTTCTGGGGCTTGGGGCTCCCCCCATTCCCACAATCTCCCCTTTCATGCAGCCAGAGGGACTCTGGGAACACCCAAGTGAAATCAAGCTTCCCCGCTGCCCAGAACCTTCTTGTGGCTCCCCTTCACTCAGAGTAAGAGGCAAAGTCCTCACCGTGGCTCATCTGCCTCTGCACCATCTGCCTCTTGTTCCCTCTCTGTCTTTATCCCCCCTTCTCCCCCATCGCTGTCACTGATCTTCAACCACATGAATGTTCTTGTAGTTTCTCTAAATACCATACATGTTCCCACCTCAGGACCTTGGCACTGGCTGTTCCCTCTGCCTGAAGGCCTCTTTCCACTGGGCTCAGTCCCTCAGCACCAGCTGGAGAAGGGATGAGCTGGCCCCACAGCGGAATCTTGGTGAGAATAACTATAACTACACGTGACAACCAGGACGAAAGAGAACATATTTTCTGATTCCTTTTCTATGACATTCGAAGCAGGCATAAGCAACCTATGCCGTCAGAAGTCAGAACGGCGGTGACATTGGGGGAGGTGACCGGAAGGAGCCACGCAGGGCTTTTTGGGGCTGGAAATGTTGTTTCTTGGGATGGGAGCGGGGCCACAGGTGTGTTCAGTTGGTGACAATTCTCCAGCAGTTCCACTTATGGCTTGTTCTTTTCTGCCTGTGCGTCTCCTTCAGTAAACAGCAGTACCCTGTGTTTCCACTCCCCTGCTCCAACTTAAGCAATGTGACATTCTCAGCCCCAGGTCCCTCCCTCCCATCACAATGTGCTTTTATATTCCCAAGGGTCAGCCTGTGGCCTCAGTTCCTTTCTCTGGCTGGCTAAGCATGTCATCCTTTCCTTGAACGTTTCAGGCAGCCTGACCTGCCAAGGACCCTGGAGAGAACTCAGGCGGCGGGCAAGGGAGGGACTGGAGCCAAGGCGGGGGAGGTAACATTTCTGCGACACCCCAAGTCCTGATTTTGGGAGGGGGCCTTCGCAGGGCACCCCTCAAGTGCCCAGGGACCAGTCCCCCTCCTGCCCCATCTCACTTGGTCTCTGTCTCTCTCCCTGTCTCCCTTCCTCCCAATCTCTCTTCAAGAAGAAAAAAAGGCTGGGCTCGGTGGCTCAGCCTGTAATCCCAGCACTATAGGAGGCCGAGGTGAGTGGATTGCCTGAGCCCGCGGGTTCGAGACCCGCCTGGGCAACTTGACGAGACCTCATCTCTACAACAAATCAAAAAAAAAAAAATTAGCCGGGCGTGGTAGTGCGCTCCTGTAGTTCCAGCTACTTGGAAGGCTGAGGCGGAAGGATCACCGGAGCCCAGTAGGTCGAGGCTGCGGTGGCGGGGGGCGGCCACTGCACTCCAGTCTGGGCGACAGAGTGAGACTCCAACTCAAAAAAAAAAAAAAGAAAAAAACAAAAAACTTCACAATTATTTATGTAATTTTTTAAAATATCAGACTGAAACCAAAGGATCCAAGTTCAAATTTTGACTCTTTCAGTAAACTTTGAATACATGGTAGTACTTTTTTTTTGGTACTGTAATGTTTATTTTTAATTTAATTCTTACTGGCACGACATCATATATACAAGGTTTAAGAAAAGAAAATGTGTGCTGTTTTATGTTTCTTTTCTGGCTACAAACAGTGTTCATTTCATTCCCAATTATGACGGGAAATAATTTTGTCCCATAGGGAAGGGAGGCATTTGGCAGGCCTCCGCGTCATCCTTCGAGATACGGGCGGCTGTGGTCAGATTTAGAAAGTCCTCTTGGGTGGCTGGGTGGGAGAGGGTCCAGGGGGACACAAGGACAGGCTGGAGCCCAGGGAGAAGCCAGCAGGGCAGGGACCCAAGCAGCCGAAATGGGCAGGGCTGAGAGGCGGCCAGGCGAGGCGGGCCCTGGGGGCAGCAGGCGGGGAAAGGGGGAGAGCATGTGAGCGGTATTGAAGGCAGGAAACACAGAACACAGGGTGAGTTTGTCTGTGGGGGCGAGGGTGGGGAGGGGACAGGCAGAACAGGCCGCCCTGTGTAGACCTGGCGCCCAGACAAGGAGATGAATCAGCATCAGGGGCTGTAAATAAAGAAGGAAGAGCAGGTCAGACCAACTGCTGATGTAATTGACAGCTTCCGGGATGCCTGCCTGGCTCACAGCATCCATCTTATGGATGGGGAAACTGAGGTTCAGGGAGAGGGGGACCCAAGCTAAAGAGCGGCCTGGAGCCCCAAGTCTCCTCCTGCCTGACGCTGTGGGGCTCTTGCTGGTGGATGGGAGCCTGATGTTGAATAACTTCAGGCTGTAAACAAACTCCCAAGATTGCTTATTCTCCCATTAGGACAATAAACGCAGTGCTATAAAAACCAAATACACTTGACTACAAAGCCCGAGGGAATTTTCGAGGTAATAGAACTGCCATGAATCCTGACTATGGTGATGATTATGCTGTCAAAACTCAGACTCCTGCTTACACACACACACACACACACACACACATACACACACACACACACACACACACACACCCTCGCACGCGCTCACCCATACCTTTTACTGTTTGTAAAGAAGAAGAAAAATCTGGCCAGAAGCAGTGATCCACTCCTGTAATCCCAGCACTATGGGAGGTGGAGGTGGGAGGATTGTTTGAGCCTAGGAGTTTGAGACTAGCCTGGGCAATATATCCAGACCTCATCTCTACAAAAAAAAAATTTTTTTATATTAGCTGGATGTGCAGCTGGGCACGGTGGCTCATGCCTGTAGGCCCAGCATGAGGCAAGAGGATGACCTAAGTCCAGGGGTTCAAGACCAGCCTGGGCAACTTGGTGAGACCTCATCTCTACAATAAATCAAAAAATTAGCTCGGCGTGGTGGTGCGCACCTGTGATTCCAGCTACTTGGAAAGTTGAGGAGGGAGGATCGCCTGAGCCCAGCAGGTCAAGGCTGCGGTGGCCATGAGCATGCGCCACTGCACTCTATCCTAGGGGACAGAGTGAGACTCAAAAAAAAAAAAAAATTAGCTGGATGTGGTAGTGATAGAATGAGACCCAACTCAAAAAACAAAACAAACAAGCAAACAAAAACCAAATACAATGAATGTACTTTATCTAGATCTCAATCCAAACAAAACAACTGTAAAAATTTGTTTTGAGGCAATTAGGAAAATTTGAATATGGACCAACTTTTCCGTGACTTTATGGAATTTCTGTTAATCATTGCATTGTGGAATAAGGAATAAGGAAATGCACCCCCTTTTTAAAAGGTGCTCACTGAAGTACTTAAGGATGAAGCAATATGATATCCATCATCTGTAATTTTGTTTTATTTTTTTAGAGCCAGGATCTCACTATGTTGCCCAGGCTGGACTCAGACTCCTAGACTCAAGCGCGCCTCCCACCTCAGCCTCTTTGAGTAGCTGGGACTACAGGTTGTTATTTATTTATTTATTTTTAATAGTGATGAGGTCTCGCTATGTTACTCAGGCTGCTCTCAAACTCCTGACCTCAAGGCATCCTACCACCTTGGCCTCCCAAAATGCTAGGATTACATGTATGAGCCACCATTCCTGGCTTGTAATTTTTTTTTTTTTTGGAGCTGGAATCTCACTCTGTCGCCAAGGCTGGAATGCAGTGGCATACTCATGGCCACCACAGCCTCTACCTGCTGGGCTCAGGGGATCCTTTTGCCTCAGCCTTCCAAGTGGCTGGAATTACAGGTGCCAGTCACCACACCCAGCTAATCTTTTTATTTATTGTAGAGATGAAGTTTTGTCCAGGCTGGTCTCAAACCCTTGGGCTCAGGTAATCCTTCTGCCTCTGCCTCCCAAAGTGCTGGCATTACAGATATGAGCCACCGCGCCTGGCTGTAATTTTTATTTTTATTTTTTTTGAGTTGGAATCTCACTCTGTCGCCCAGGCTGGGGTGCAGTGGCACGCTTACGGCCACTGCAGCCTCGATCTGCTGGGCCCAGGTGATCCTTCCACCTCAGCTTTCCAAGTAGCTGGGACTACAAGCATGTGCCACCACGCCTGGCTAATTTTTGGATTTCTTGTGATGATGAGGTCTCGTCAAGTTGCCCAGGCTGGTCACCTCAGCCTCCTAAAATGCTGGGATTATTGTAATTTTTTAAAAGTACAGTATTCAAAAACATGGGGAGGAGAAAGAAGATGGAAGAGTAAAATATTGATGGTTCTTACAGCTGGGCAATTAGTATATGTAAGTATTTTGTCTCTAATTTTTGTCTGGAAATTTTCATGATAGTAGTATACAAAATTGAAAATAAACTTTTAAAATGGAAAGTTTGGTATTTATGAAGAACAGTTTGGAGGCTGGGTGCAGTGGTTCACGCCTGTAATCCCAACACTTCGGGAGGCTGAGACCAGAGGATTGCTTCAGCCCAGGAGTTTGAGACTAGCTGGGCAACATAGTGAAACCTCATCTCTACAAAAATTCAAAAAAGCTAGCCTAGCATGGTGGTGTGTGTCTGTAGTCCCAGTTACTGGAGGTGGGGGACTTGGGCTGAGGGAGGAACACCTGAGCCCAGGGGGTTGAGGCTGCGGTGAGCCATGATCGTGCCACTGCGCTCCAGCCTGGGTGACAGAGTGAGACCCTGATTCAAAAAAAAAAAAAAAAAAAAAAAAGACAGTTTGGAAACTACAGAAAACTAGAAAGACAAAGGGCAAAAACACCACCCCCACCAGTCCTACACCACTACTGTTAACATTTTGATATATTTCCATTCAGTCTTTTCTATTCAATGTGAGCTTTGTAAATGTGTGTGTGTTTTCCATAACTGTGTGAGCAAATTGTTTATACAGTCCTGTTTTTTCCCTTCTTAAAATGTAAGCCTTTCCCCTGTTAAAACCTCTTTGGGTAAACACAATCTCTAATGTTTGCACTATGTTTACTCAACAGGGCGGCGTTGCCAGACGTTGAAGCTGTTTCCAATTTCCTCCCATTATAAATAATGCCCCAATGCACATCCGTGCGAGTCCCAGGGGTGGGATTCCTGGGCCAAGGGTGCGGACCCTTTGGCAGCTTCTGATCAAAATCTCGGCAGAGCTTCAGCTTGACCCGAAGCTAAAATGACCTCATACCGTTAAAGTGAGATTGCACTGCTATTTGTTATTTCCTAAAAGTTTGATTCATGACTCAGGCCTGTGAGAGGTTTTTTGTTGTTGTTGTTCTGGATGTGCTTGGTTGCAAGAAACAAATCCATTCACGCTGGCTCACGTCAAAGGGGGTTTATATCAGTCAGCAAATCAAGCGACTATTCGGCCTGGACAAGCTATCTTGGCTATGTTGATTGTTGAAATTTTAAACTATTTCTGTACTGGTTGGTATTAATCGTGCTGCCCCAAGTCCCACCACAACCACTCCAGCCCCTCCGGGCCCTCCCCTGGGACTTTCCAGTGCCCAAATTCTGGCTGTAAAATATTTTGATGATTTCTGTAGATACAAGTAACAGAGCAGCTGACTCGAAGGGCTTAAACTGTAAAGGGAATTGGTAACTGGAAAATCCACACTTGTGCGGCTTCAGCCAAAGTTGACACAACAGCTCAGCCATGTCACAGGACCCTATTTATTTTCCCCTTTCTGCTTCAGCTTTTCCAGTGGGAGCTCCCAAGATGGCTCTCACCGGCCTCTGGCCACCGGAAACCTCTTTCATATCCCTCGGGCAGAGGAGGGCACCTTTGGTTCAGATTTCCCGCCAAGGTAACAGACTGACTCTGATTGGGCCAGCTGAGGTCACATGATCATGCTACCGCCAATCACTGTGACCTGGGGCGGAGGGGAGGAACTGAAATGCCTAGATTGCCTGAGCCAAGTCACATGTTCCTCACTTGCAGGGAAAGTGGTTAACGATAAGACTGTGAAGCCACACCTGGGTTCAGATTCTGTTCTGAGCCAGTTCAGTCAGCTCTGGTCTGTTTCCCACTAGTAAAGCGGAGGTAGTAGGTGCACTCATCCTAGAGTTGCTGTGTCTTTTTTTGTTTGTTTTTTTGAGTCGGAGTCTCACTCTGTCGCCCAGACTGGAGTGCAGTGGCCGCTCCCAGCCACCGAAGCCTCGACCTGCTGGGCTCCGGCGATCCTTCCGCCTCAGCCTTCCAAGTAGCTGGAGCTACAGGCGCACGCTATCACACCCGGCTAAGTTTTTGATTTATTATAGAGATGAGGTCTCGCCAAGTTGCCCAGGCGGGTCTCAAACCTGCGGGCTCAGGCAATCCACTCACCTCCCTCCCAAGGCACGTGATTACAGGCTGAGCCACCGAGCCGGCCACTGTGAGTCTTCAATGAGTCAGTTAATGCAAAACTTTAATGAATCAGTAAAGCAAAGCACTTAGCATGGTGCTGGTACATAGGAAGCACTCAGATGTTAGCTGTTGTTGTTGTCAAGACAAGGTCATCCTCAGCTCTCAAGGCTGTTTTTTCTCAAGCCTGTTTTTCTCAGCATGCTGCTTATTTTCTGCACTCCTCCCTCTCTCTGGTTACTATAGCTGGGGAACAAATCACTCCAAAACATGATGACCCAAAACAACGACAGTCATCCTATTATCTTTCATCATGTTTGTGGTGACACTTTTGGGAAGGACCTAGCTGGGCAGCTCTGACTTGAAATCTCATATGGTTGCAATCAGTTGGTGGCCAAAACTGAGACAGGGAAGCAGCTGGGGTGCAGATGGGCCTCTCTCTCTCCCCTCTCGTTCCCTCCCTTCTTCTCTGTGGGGTTTTCCCATGGGGTGTCCCCACATAGGATGGTTTGAGCTTCCTCACATCATAGTGGACTCAGGACAGTTAGGTATCATACATGACAGCTCATGCCCCCAGTACAAGTGTTTCACAAAAGAGGCAGCCTTGGCCTGGTGTGGTGGCTCACACCTGTAATCCCAGCGCTTTGGGAGGTGGAGGGAAGAGGATTGCCTGAGTCCAAGGGTTCGAGACCAGCTTGGACAACTGAGTAAGACCTCATCTCCACAATAAATCAAAACATTAGCCCAGGTGTGGTGGCGTGTGCCTGTGGTTCCAGCTACTTGGAAGACTGAGGCAGAAGGATCACCTGAGCCCAGGAGATCGAGGCTGCAATGGCTGTGACTGTGCCACTGTACTCCAGCCTGGGCAACAAAGTGAGACTCCAATTCAAAAAACAAAAAATAAAAAGGCTGCCTCCCCTCTTCTGATCTAGCCTTGCAATCATGTGGCATCACTCTGTCACATTCTCTTGGTTGCAAGCAAGTTACAAGCCTACGCAGATCCAAGGACTGGATACACAAACCCCACTTCTCAATGGGGTGTCCAGGTTGTAGAAAAGTATGTGGGAGCCAGGCTCGGTGGCTCAGCCTGTAATCCCGCGGTTTTGGGAGGCTGAGGTGAGTAGATTGCCTGAGCCCGCGGGTTCGAGACCCGTCTGGGCAGCGAGACTTCATCTCTACAATAAATCAAAAAAATCAGTCGGGCGTGGTAGCGCATGCCTGTAATTCCGGCTACTTGGAAGGCTGAGGCGGAAGGATTGCCGGAGCCCAGCAGGTCGAGGCTGTGGTGGCCGGGAGCGGCTACTGCACTCCAATCTGGGCAACAGAGTGAGACTCCAACTCAAAAAAGGAAAGAAAAGAAAAGAAAAGTATGTGGGGCGGGAAACACTGTTCCAACAATCTTGGGAAATTACAGGCTGGCTCCTCCTGGTACTGATTTAAGACTCGCTTCTATCCAACCAGTGCCCAGTACCATCCACCCAGGCACAGCTCCAATTCCCAATTCTAAATGGAAACAGTTTATTGAGAAGTTTCGATATCCTTAGGATAGAAAGCACAACAGTTTTCTTCCATTTTGTGGTGACTTGGCGAGAGCCCTCCACCTGCTATCTTGTTCATTTCTTTTTTCCTGCTGGATGAAGGCCACCAGGAATATTTCCCCAGATTCTCTCATGTTTTTCTCATTTTCATTCATTTAAAAACATAGTCTTGGATACAAGATCATCTTATGGAATTATTGCTTTTTTTTTTTTAGATGTAATAATGGTTTTGTGGTTCTGTAAGAGAATGTCCATATAATTCTAAGGGAATACATGTTGAAATATTTAGGGACCAAGTGTTAGAACAGGTCAGCAAATATTCGTGTATCAGCAAAATTCAGACAGAGAAGGAGAAAACAAGCAGCATGAAATGTTAACAACTGCTGATTCTAGGTGGAGGGAATATGGGAGTTTATTGTATTCTCAACTTTTCTATATATTTAACTTTTTTTCATTTCTTTCTCTTTTATTTATTTTATTGTTTTGTTTGAGTCAGGTTTTCACTGTCGCACATGCTGGAGAGCAGTGGCACAATCACTGCTTACCTCAGCCTCAACCACCTGGGCTTGGGTGATCCTTCTGCCTCAGCCTACCGAGTAGTTGGGACTACAGGTGTGTGCCACCACATCCAGCTAATATTTTTACTTTTGTAGAGAAGAAGTCTCACTAAGCTGTCCAGGACTTCTGGGCTCAATCAATCCTCTTGTCTCCGCCTCACAAAGTACTAGAAGTATAGGCCTGAGCCACTGTGCCCGTCCTAATTTTTTTTCCATAACAAATATTCGAGGGAAGAAAACTTTAGTCTGAGGCATGATTCAAAGTTTATGGGTGACAGGGTTGGGGGGAGAGATCTAGCCTTTCTTGAGAACTCTCCTCTCTCATCTTCTCTCCAAACAGGCTGAAGCTTTTCTCTACACCATCCTCTTCCGGGCCTACCCTGGGTCCTCGCAGAAAGTCCTCTGGGCAGGTGGCTGTTTCCAATAGCAGTGACTTCTAACTTAGGCTCTGGTATGGCTGACCACTTTTGTTCTCAGCTTGAGTCTTAGTAGCAATTCTGGAAGTCGTGGGAAAAATCCAATTTGACATCCTAGTACAGAAGAACAGAGATTATGATGATCTCTTAACGGCTAATGGCTAATGCCCCATCCAGGGACAGTGCCTGGGGAAATGTTTGTGACAAATGATTGTTTGTCACAGTGGTGACTTGGGAGACAGTTACAGCAACTGTTCTGGAACTTTTTAGTCGTAGGATTCTTTTACTTTTTTTTTTTCTTTTTTTTTTTTTGAGTCAGAGTCTCACTCTGTCACTCAGGCTGGAGTACAGTGGCACCATCACAGCTCTTTGCAGCCTCAAATATCTGGGCTCAGGTGATTCTCCTGCCTCAGCCTCCTGAGTAGCTGGGACTACAGATGGTTGGTAACATGCCTGATTAATTTTTTAATTTTTATTTTTCTGAGTCAGGGTCACTCTGTCACCCAGGCTAGAGTGGGACAATCTCGACTCACTGTAGTCTTGACCTCCTGGGCTCAAGTGATCTTTTCACCTCAGCCTCCCAAGTAACTGGGACTATAGGCACATGCTACCACATCAGCTAATTTTTTTATTTTGATTTTTGGGGTATTTTTTTTGTAGAGAGGAAGTCTTGCTATGTGGCCCAGTCTGGTCTTGAACTCCTGGGCTCAAGCAATCCTCCTGTCTTAGCCTCCCAAAATTCTTAAAAGTGTTGAAAGACTGGGCACAGTGGCTCACACTTGTCATCCCAGCTACTTGGGAGGCTGAGGTGAAAAGATCACCTGAGCCCAGGAGGTCAAGGCTGCGGTGGCTGTGATCCTGCCACTGCACTCCAGACAGGGTGATAGAGAGACTCTGACTCCAAAAAAAAAAGTATTGAAGACCAAAAGTTTTATTTATATAGACTATAACTAAATGTTTACCATGTTAGAACTTAAAAGTGACAGTTTTTTGAGTCATGCCCTTGTTCCACAAACACACATTCCATTAGCTAGCATCACACGCCACAGACTCGCTGGAAAACTCCACCGTACACTCATGAGAGAATGAGATTGAAATAGGCAAAAACCATCCTGGTATATCATGAAAGTAGTTTTAATTTTGTGGACAAAAGATCTCAGGGAACCCCAGGGGACCTTGGAGCAAACTTTGAAACCTCCTCTGAAGGCATTCATGGGCCAGGCTCAGTGGCTCATCCTGTAATCCCAGTACTTTGGGAGGTCAAGGTGAGTGGATTGCCTAAATCTGTGGGTTCGAGACCAACCCGAGCAACTTGGTGAGACCGCATCTCTACAATAAATCAAAAACTAGCTGGGCATGGTAGCTTATGCCTGTAGTTCTGACTACTTGGAAGGCTGAGGCAGAAGGATCACTGGAGCCCAGCAGGTTGATGCTGGGGTGGCAGTGAGCATGCCACTGCACTCCAGCCTGGGCAACGGAGTGAGACTCCAACTCACAAATAAAAAATAAAATAAAATAAATAAAAATAAAGGCATTCGTAAGCCTGGGATGGCTCGGTGTGTAGCAATGAGGACACGGCACAGTTCTAAGTGTTAAACGCATCTCTTTGGATGAACTGATATCCCTCTGGTCAAGTTATCAGTGACCTGGAGGGGATTCCTTGTGTACCAACAGGGCTGGAGAGGGGCTGGGGTGAACCTCAGCCACAATGCTCACCTTATTATATAACGGAAATCTTAAAAATACAGTTACTTGGGAGCTGTTCCCAGATAAACTAGTCCAGCTCCTTCCCTTGCAGTCAATCAACAACGAGAGGCAGAAATTGGGAAAAAAGTGAGTTTATTTCTGTAACCAGGTTACAGGGAGACAGGCAGTATCGTTACCAAAGTTCGCTCAAAGGAGGTGCAATCTTACTTCAGTATTTATACTTACACGGCCCCTCACCCACCCCACACTAAATTAACAAGGGCATGACTCAAGATCTCTTAATAATCCTTTCACCCACCCCCCAGGCTGAATTAACAAGGCAGTTTTGGCATGACCCAAGATTTCCTAATCATGCTGACAGTTCCTTGACTTTCAATTGTGTAGTTCTTCAGGGGGGGAGGATGGAAAGTTACAACAATCAAAGAAGCCCCCAATTCCCAGAGTCTTGGCCTATACCAGAGGCATTACCTAGGTTCTAATTCCCATTCATTGCTTCCTAGCTGTGTGACTTTGGGCAAGTTCCTTAACTACCCTGTGGCTCAGTTTCTCATCTGGAAAATGGAGACAATAAAGGTGTCTTCCTTCCAGGGTTGTTATTAGAGTTAACGTGGCACATAATGTTACGAGTGTCTTTTCTGAGTATTACTGTTAGTACGGTGATCCCTCAAATCCAAGAGGCTATCAGCGGTAAGATGCATTGTTACTTCAAGTCATTAAGGGAGAAAAAAGCTGCCAGTTAAACTATGACACACGATCATTTATAAGATGAACTTTATTTCAGAACTGTTGAAAAGTTGGGGGTTGGGAAGGTTAATAATAATAATGATGATAATAATAATAAGAAGAAGAAGACTGGGCAACAGTGTGAGACTCCAATTTTTAAAAAGTGAGTCAATCCTTCCCCTAACACACATTCTCATCTCTCTTTCTCTCTCTCTCTCTCTCATAAGTGTATAGCGCAACAAATAGGCCATGAGCAGGTGACTTTTAAAAAGAAAAATCTCTGGAAACTACCCCCCAGCCCGCCTTCTGGCCCAACTGCCCAGAAAAGCAGATGTGTGCCCCTGGCCGACCCATTCCCAGGCCAACCCCGCCATTCCCCACATGCCTCTGCCTTCACTTGCACAGCTGCAGCTACACTGAACTGATGTCCCCAGAGAAGCCCTTGTCTTCATCTGGCTGTTCATTCACCCCTCTGTGCTCCAGGGAACTCAGTCCTGCCGTATCCTGTGCCTGGCCTCTGCCCACTTTCTCCTCAGCGCTGCAGTCACACGTTCCAGCGCCTTCAGGACTACTCTGTTTTTGGAGGTTGGGCCAGAATCTGAACCTTTTATTCCATCTTCTCTGTTGAAATACTTCATGGGAGGGTGCCGCGGCTCACACCTGTACTCCCAGCACTTTGGGAGGCAGAGGTGAGAGGATGGCCTGGGTCCAGGGGTTCAAGACCAGCCTGGGCAACTTGGCAAGACCTCGTCTCTCCAGTAAATAATAATTTTTTAAAAATTGGCTGGGAGTGGTGGCATGTGCTTGTAGTTCCAGCTACTTGGAATGCTGAGTTGGAAGGATCGCCTCAGCCCAGCAGTTAGAGGCTGTGGTGGCAGTGAGTTTGCCACTGCACTGCAGCCTGGGTGACAAAGTGAGACTCCAACTCAAAAAAAAAGAAAAGAATACTTCATGGGTTTCTGTTTTCTTGACAAGCCTATGATTGACACTCAGCGTCAGCGTGTCTTTTTGTGTGTGTGTGAGGCGGAGTCTCACTCTGTCGCCCAAGCTGGAGTACGGTGGCACGCTCACGGCCACTGCAGCCTCAACCTGCTGGGCTCAGGTGACCCTTCTGCCTCAGTCTTCCAAGTAGCTGGAACCAGAGGCATGTACCACCAAGCCCGGCTAATTTTTTGATTTATTGTAGAAACAAGGTCTCACCATGATCTTGCTCACGCTGATCTTGAACCCCTGAGCTCAGGCAGTCCTCTCCCCTCTGCCTCCCAAAGTGCTGGGATTATAGGCTTGAGCCACTGCGCCCGGCGGCATGCCTTTCTTAAACTAGGGCCTTTCCCCTTCCCACTAGTCCCCACCACGATTGGGATCTTCCCAGTCTCACCAATGGCTCCACCCCTGCCCCCACTCCTCAGTCCTCTCTGCTGCCCAGTGCCTCAAGCAGAAACCCAAGCAATATGGAGACCTCCTCCTCCTCACTCCACGTAGCCAACCCATCGGCAAGTCCTGCTTACCTCTGAAACAGATGTTACCTCCACCCCTCACCTTCTATTTCAAAATTTTGTTGGTTTTTTTTTTTTTTGGAATTGGAGTCTTACTCTGTTGCCCAGACTGGACTGCAGTGGCACGCTCATGGTCACTGCAGCCTCGACCTGCTGGGCTCAGATGATCCTTCCGCCTCAGCCTTCCAAAAAGCTGGAATTACAGGTGCGTGCCACCACGCCCAGCTAGTTTTTTTTTTTTTTTTTTTTTTTTTGAGTTGGAGTCTCACTCTGTCGCCCAGACTGGAGTGCAGTGGTTGCTCCCGGCCACCGCAGCCTCGACCTGCTGGGCTCCGGTGATCCTTCCGCCTCAGCCTGTCAAGTAGCCAGAATTACAGGCATGTGCTACCACGCCCAGCTGATTTTTTGATTTATTGTAGAGATGAGGTCTTGCTGCCCAGGCGGGTCTTGAACCCACAGGCTCAGGCAATCTACTCATCTCAGCCTCCCAAAGGTGCGGGATTACAGGCTGAGCCACCGAGCCCGGCCCAGCTAGTTTTTTTATTTATTGTAAAGACAAGGTCTCGCCAAGTTGCCCAAGCTGGTCTTGAACCCCTGGGCTCAGGCAATCCTCTCGCCTCTGCCTCCCAAAGTGCTGGGGTTACAGTTATGAGCCACCATGGTCGGCCTCAAAATCTTCTAGACATGCAGAAGCGTTGCAAGAAAAGCACAAAGTATAACCAGATAAACTTGATATGGATTTACCCTTTTGTTATTATTTTTCAGAGACAGTGTCTTCCTGTCACCCAGGTTGAGCAGTGTGGAGATCATAGCTCACTGTAACCTTGAACTCCTAGACTCAGGGAATCCTACAAACTTAGCCTCCCAAAGTGCTGGGATTATAGGCATGAACCACCACACCTGGTCCACCACCAGACTTTTTTTTTTTTTTTTTAAACAATTAGGCATGTTTCTCTTACTCTTTCTCTTTCTAGATCTATATCTATAGCTATCTACTTATGTTTATAGATATAAGCTACTATAGGCCGGGCGCGGTGGCTCAAGCCTGTAATCCCAGCACTTTGGGAGGCCAAGGTGAGAGGACTGCCTGAGCCCACGGGTTAGAGATCAGCCTGGACAACTTAGCGAGGCCTCATCTCTGCCATTAGTTTAAAAAATTAGCTGGGCATGGTAATGCATGCCTGTACTTCCAGTTATTTGGAAGGCTGAGGCGAAAGGATCACTGAAGCCCAGCAGGTTGATGCTGGGGTGGCCGTTAGCATGCCACTGCACTCCAGCCTGGGCGACAGAGTGAAGCTCCGACTTAAAAAAAAAAAACACACACACCAAAAACACACCAAGCTACTATATTGCTCTTTATGAGGGGACTTCAAAAAGTTTGTGGAAAATGGGATTAAAAGATAAAAATAAACTTTATTTCTCTACATAAACTCCACCAACTGGACACAGTGGCTCATGCCTGTAATCTCAGCACTTTGGGAGGTTGAGGCAAGAGGATTGCCTGAGTTCATGGGTTTGAGACCAGCCTGGGCAACTTGGCGAGACCTCGTTTTTTTTTTTTTTTTTTTTTT
>NW_007030391.1:205013-207323 GCF_000164805.1 Carlito syrichta | reverse complement strand
TCCTTCTGCCTCAGCCTTCCGAGTAGCTGGAACTACAGGTGTGTGCTACCATGCCTGGCTGATTTGTGATTTATTGTAGAGATGAGGTCTCGTCAAGTTGCCCAGACGGGTCTCGAACCCGCGGGTTCAGGCAATCCACTCACCTCAGCCTCCCAAAGGCGCGGGATTACAGGCTGAGCCACCGAGCCCGACTAAGACCTCGTTTCTACAATAAATCAAAAAAGTAGCCGGGTATGGTGGCACTTGGAAGGCTGAGACAGAAGAATCACCTAAGCCCAGCAAGTTGAGACTACAGTGACCGTGAGTGTGCCACCGCACTCCAGTCTGAGCAACAGAGTGAGACTCCAACTCAGAATTAATAAAAAATTAAATTAAATTTTTAAAAATTTGCAATCAACACAAGCTCCACCAAGTTCAAGACCATTTTGTAAGCAATGATATTGGCCATTTAGTCCATCCCTAAAGAATTGAGGATCCTGGGGCTTTAACCATGTCAATTCAGACTTTTCATATTATTAACTACAGAAAAATGAGTGCCCTTTAAACATGTTTTAAGATTAGGAACCAGTGGGGTGGGATTGGCAGTTGAGGGAAACTGAAAGAGAAGGGTTGATACACCTCATTAACAAGGGTAACTGAATAATGAACATTTGTATACTTAACCCTGAATTGTACCCCACATCTTTAAAATTAAAAAAAAAGAAAAGATTAGGAAACAACAGAAGTCAGAAGGACTGGGCACTGTGGCTCACACCTATAATCCCAGCACTTTGGGAGGCTGAGGTGAGAGGATTGCCAGAGCCCACGGGTTCAAGACCAGCCTGGGCAACTTGGTGAGACCTCGTCTCTACAATAAATCAAAAAATTAGCCGGGCATGGAGGCGTGTGCCTGTAGTTCCAGCTCCTTGAAAGGCTCAGGTGGATGGATCGAGGCTGCGGTGGCCGTGAGCATGCCACTGCACTCAAGCCTGGGCAACAGAGTGAGACTCCAACAACTCAAAAAAGAAAAAAAAAACAAGTCAGAAGGAGGCAAATCAGGACTGTGAGGTGGATGCCTGATGATTTCCCATCAAAGCTCTTGCAAACTTGCCCTTGCTGGATGAGAGGGTGGAGCAGGAGCCTTGGGGTGGGGAAGGACTCTCTGGTGAAGCTTTCCTGGGCGTTTTTCTGCTAAAGCTTTGGCTAACTTTCTCAAAACAATCTCACAATAAGCAGATGTTATCGTTCTTTGGCCTTACAGAAAGTCAACAAGCAAAATGCCTCAAGCATCCCGAAACACTGTTGCCGCGACCTTTGCTCTTGACTGGTTCACTGTGGCTTTGGCTAGACCACTTCCACCTCTTGGGAGCTGTCGGCTCGGCTGTGCCTCGTCTTCAGGGTCACCCTGGCATCGCCTTGTTTCGTCTCCTGTTATGGTTCTGGGAGAAAATGCTTAAGAATCTTGATCCCACTCGTTTAAAATTTCCACTGAAAGCGCGGCTCTTGTTTGCAGCTGATCTGGGTGCAACGGTTTTGGCACCCGTCGAGTGGAAAGTTTGCTCAATTTTAATTTTTCAGTCAGGATTGTGTAAGCTGAACCAGTGGAGATATCTGTGGTGTTGGCTGTTGTTTCCACTGTTCCTCATCCGTCCTCTTCAGTTAGGGTACAGACAAGATCAATTTTTTCCTCACAAATTGATGTGGAGGGTCTGCTGCTGCTGGCTGTGTCTTCCACACTCTCGTCCCTTCTTAAAACGACTTACCCATTTGTAAACTGCTGATTTCTTTCTTTGTATCTATTTTTTGAGTTGGAATCTCATGCTGTCGCCCAGGCTGGAGTGCAGTCACTGGGTCACGGCTCATTGCAGCTTCAACCTCCTGAGTTCAGGCGATCCTTCCGCCTCAATCTCCCAAGTAGCTGGGACTACAGGTATGTGTCACCATGCCCGGCAAATTTTAACATTTTTTGTAGAGATGAGATCTCACTATGTTGCCCAAGCTGGCATCAAACTCCTGGGCTCAAGCAATCATCCCAAAATGCTTTGGCCTCCCAAAATGCTGGGATTACAGGCATGAGCCACTGCGCCGGGCCCTGGGGCTCTTATCAAAACACTGTTTTATCCTTAGTGTCTCAAACTAGATCCTGTTCAGTCATGATATAATAAAGTAGTAGGAGTTTATTTTGGTGCAAAAAAAATGTTGAATTCACGTCAGGCTCGGTGGCTCAGCCTGCAATCCCAGAACTTTGGGAGGCCAAGGCGAGTGGATTGCCTGAGCCTGAGGGTTCGAGACCAGCCCGGGCAATTTGGCGAGACCTCATCTCTACAATAA
>NW_007030391.1:201660-204493 GCF_000164805.1 Carlito syrichta | reverse complement strand
ACTCACCTCAGCCTCCCAAAGGCGCGGGATGACAGGCTGAGCCACCGAGCCCGGCTATACAAGCATTTTTCAAATGGATCCTTCCCTCCCTCCCTCTCCCCTCTCTCTCCCCCCTCGCCATATCTATTATACAGACTGGGAGAGAGAGAGAGAAAGAGAGAGAGAGAGAGAGAGGTTCATTTCGAGAATTGCTTGGAGACATTTTGTGGCATTTCACCCAAGTATTTCAGCAGACGTTTCCTAAGAACAAGGACGTTCTCTTACATAACCATAACGTTGTCATCATCATCCAGTCCATTTACAGATATCCCCAACTGTTTCCTGAATGTCTTGGATTTGATACATCATGACTTTATCTCCTAATCCCTGCCCATTTCTCACTCTTTCCCCTCCTCAGTGCTCTTGCTGTAGTTTAGGTCATTATCCTCACCTGGGTCACAGTCTCCTCACTGGACTCCCTGCTTGCCACCCTATAACCTAGTCTCCCAAGGCAGCCAGAGGAAATCTGAACAAAAAAATTAGGTCATGTCCCTCCTCTGCTGAAAACCCCAGTGGTTTTTCATCATTCTTAGACCAGAAGGCAAGCTCTTTGCTTGTTTGAGTCGGGGTCTTACTGTGTTGCCCAGGCTGGAGTGCAGTGGCACAATCACAGCTCACTGCAGCCTTGGCCTCCTGGGCTCAGGCAATTTTTCTGCCTCGGCATCCTGAGTAGCTGGGACTACAGGTGCATACCTCTATGCCCGGCTAATTTTTATTTTTATTTTTTAGAAGCAAAGTAATGCTATATTGCTCAGGCCGATCTTGAACTCCTGGGCTCAAGCAATCCTCCTATCCCAGCCTCCTAAAATGCTGGGATTACAAGACCAAGCCACCGCACCCAGCCAGAAGGCAAACTCTTACCATGACTCCCAAGCCCCTATCTGCTCTGGCCACCAATAACCTCTGATTTCTCCTCTGACGGCCCTCCCCATTCCTCATGATACTCCAGGGCACTGACCTGCAGCTTGTTCCTACTCAGGGCCTTTGCCCTGGCTGTTTCCCCCACCAGGAGCGCTGTTTTTTCAGTGAGGTCTGATTAAAGTTTTCTCCTCAGAGTGGCACTCCCTGACTACCCTGTCTAAACTCATACCCTGTCACTCTTTGTCCCCTTCCTCTGCTTTCTTTTTCTTCACAACACTTACCACAAGAAGCCATTGCATTCCATATCTGTTTATTTCTTTATTTTTCATCCTCACATTAGAATATCAACTCCAGGCCAGGTGTGGTGGCTCACTCCTGTAATCTTAGCATTCTGGGAGGCTGAGGTGGGAGGATTAGTTGAGTTCAGGAGGTCAAGACCAATCTGAGCAACATAGTGAGACCTCATCTGTACAAACAATTAAAAAAACAAACAACGAGCCAGGTGTGGTGGTGTGCGCCTGTAGGGCCAGCTACTCAGGAGGCTGAAGCAGAAGGATCGCCTGAGCCCAGAAGGGGAAGCTCCAGTGAGCCATGACAGTGCCACCACACTCCAGCCTGGGGACAAAGTGAGACCTTGACTCAAAAAAAAAAAGAATATCAACACCAGCAGAGCAGAGATTTCTGTCCCTCACATCCTTCCCCAGGGTCCAGAATAATGGCATATGGTAGGTGTTCAATACATTTTTTTTTTTTTGAGTCATAATCTCACTCTGTCATCCAGGCTGGAGTGCAGTGGCATGTTCATGGGCACTGCAGCCTTGACCTGCTGGACACAAGTGATCCTTCTGTCTCAACCTTTCAAGTAGTTGGAACTACAGGCGTGCACCACCACGCCTGGCTAATTTTTGCATTTATGGTAGAGATGAGGTCACACCAAGTTGCCCAGGCTGGTCTCAAACCCTTAGGCTCAGGCAATTATCTTGCTTTGGCCTCCCCAAGTGCTGGGATTCCAGGCGTGAGCCACCACGTCGAGCAATAAATATTTTTTGAATGAATGAATCAACGAGTGGACATATTTTCTCATTAGTTATTGCAACAATCAGCATTTGAGTTCCCTGAAGGCAGGGCCTATGTGTGTCACTGCGTATCTAGCACTCAAAGGCTGATGAAAACAAGTATTCAGAAAATGCTTGTAGTATGAAGAAAAGAATATGTGTGAGACAGAAAGTAGACCAGGGGCTGCCTGGGGCTGGGACTGGGGAGTGACTGCCCATGGGCAAAAGAGATCTTTTGAGGGTGACAGAAATGTTCTAAAATTGGACTGCGATGGTTGGACAACTGTAAGACTGCCCTAAATTGTCAATCACTTAAAAGAGGTGAATTGTATAAGTGATTCCAGCTCAGTAAAGCTGTTCAAACAAAGCATGTATTGAGGGAGTAAACACACGCTCCCTGGCAAGAGCTTGGCCGTCGTCCGAGTGAGGCTCGGTCACCGGCCGCGGCCATGCTGGCGATGCAATGGCGACCACGACAGCTCGGCCGTGCCCTCATAGGACTGCCACTGGGGTGGGGAGGCTGACCCATTATAGACAGCGACAGCCTAGGCACGGAGAGGCACAGGCGGGGGGTCAGCGCTGGGATGAGGAGGCACAGGTCACTGAGCTGGGGGCACAGGCGCGACTGGCAGGGGGGGCCCAGGCGGAGGGGTCGGGACTGGAATGGGGTCACATGCAGGGACGTGGAAATATAAGGGACTTTGTGAGTCCAAAGGAAGTGCCAGACTCAAACCGAGGGAAGGACCGCCCAGAGGAGGGGAACGCTGGTCGGGGCCTGAAAGGCAATGCTATCCGTGGCCGCCCCGCTCTTGTATAACACAGAAGCAACACACGCTTTTCCGCCCGAGCACGGGCTCGGCGGGGGCGCTCGCCCGGAG
>NW_007030391.1:186751-201112 GCF_000164805.1 Carlito syrichta | reverse complement strand
AGCCGGCCCCAGGGGGACGGATTCTTGCCCCCAAAATGATCTCGAGGGGCGTTTAGGTGGGACGGGGCGTCACTCTGCGTCCGGGGTTTGCTCTGAGCAGGCCGAAGCTGGGGGAAGGGGAGGGTGGGAGGCCCACCCCGGCCCTGTGGCCTCCGTGGAGCCAGAAGCCCAGGGTGTGCCAGCGACTCCATCCAGGGCGTCGGGGGCAGGCCGGGGCATGGGCCTGCAGGAGCCCGTGGGAGGCCCTCGCCAACAGCCGTCTGGGGCCTGCCCAGGACGGCCCGCCTTCCCCGTCTGCGTCCACGGGGCCTGTGGGAGCCAGAAGCGCCGGAAAGTGCCAGCGTCTCCATGGACTGTTGGACCATGGAGCTGAGAAAGCTGCCGGGGCACAGGGAAGAATGGTTTTGCGCAAGGATCAGTTCCGGGCCGGGAGGGTGTGGCGACTCTGTCCTTGATTTGCTGTGTGCTTCTGGCCTCAGTTTCCCAAATGTCCAGTTGCTCAAGTCCTCTCTGTCCCAGCCCTAGGCCCTTTCTGCCTCTCTCACTCCTTCGCGTTTTGCAGAGGTGCACCCCGGAATCGCCTCCTGTGCCTGGCCCTGTCCTGGCAGCACCTGGAAGTGTGACCGAGACAGCCCCGGACCCTCTTCTCCTTCACAGGCCAGTGGGCCGGACAGACGGGCCACTAGATAGTGACAACCCAGAATGGGTCAGGGCGAGGATGGGGGAAGCAAAGGAGCTGTGGGATCCAAGGGACAAGCAGGTGCCGCTGACTCCACTGAAGGGTGGAAGAGCGGTCTAAACCTAGACTAAAAGTGTGGGGTGGGCTGGGAGCCTGGGAAGAGGGTGGGTGTCTACAAGGAGGAGGTATCTGAATGAGTCCCAAAGGAGTGGCACTCTTCCCAGAGGTGCTGTGTCACCCTGAAGGAGAGGGCGGCTCTAGGCAGGGGAATGGCAAGTGTGAGGGCTGGTGAGACCGTGTGGCTGTCGCTGGCAGAGTCCTCTGCTCCCTCCCCGGGGATCCCGCAGGCCCACAGAGCTGTCATGGGCTCCCCCTAGTCATGGAGTCCATGAGCAGGTACATGGGCTATAGCGGGAACTCCTGAGGACAGGCCCTCAGCTTGTTCCTTCACAGCCTGTTGGTTGAATGACCAGCCCTGACTTCCGTCAGAAGCTGGGTTTGAATCCCAGCTGCCCTCACTACTCAGGTGTGTGATTGTGGGCAATTGACTCAACTTCCCCATTTAGCCAAATGGTATGGAATATGGGGTGGCACAAAATCACCTTGTTTTAAACAGCTGTATAGCCTAAACGTAAATATGTGTGTGTGTGTATGTGTGTGTTTGTGTTTGTTTAAAAATAATTTCATAGATTTTTTTTTTTTTTGAGTTGGAGTCTCACTCTGTCGCCCAGACTGGAGTGCAGTGGCCACTCCCAGCCGGCCACCACAGCCTCAACCTGCTGGGCTCCGGCGATCCTTCCACCTCAGCCTTCCGAGTAGCCAGAATTACAGGCACACGCTACCATGCCCGGCTGATTTTTTTATTTATTGTAGAGATGAGGTCTTGCCAAGTTGCCCAGGCGGGTCTCAAACCCGCAGGCTCAGGCAATCCACTCACCTCAGCCTCCCAAAGCATGGGATTACAGGCTGAGCCACCGAGTTCGGCTATTTTTCATAGATATCAAGGGGCCCAAGAAGCAAGAGAGAGCATGGCACCAAGTCAGGTGACATTTGGCCTGAGTTATGGAACATGCAACCGATGAAACAAGAATTTGCCAGTACAAAGATACACTATTACAAACCTAAAAATATTAATACTGAATTAGCAGTGGTTTATAATTTGTGTGTGTGTTTTATTCCTCGGTTCAAAATCTCTTTAAGGAACAACATAGGGTGATTCATTTTTGGCGACCTTTAATGCCCACCTGGCAGGTGCTGAGTCAGAGGCACCTGTGACACCTTATGACTCAGAGACTGTTACTCAGGGAGACCCTTTTCCTCCTGTTTTAGTAAATGACTCAAGAGGAAAGTCTGTGACCACACTGCATGCCCTCCCCACGCCCTCCTTTCCTGAGGGGCACCATTAGAGTCTTCCTTTATTGGCTGTCCTTGTATAATACAAATCTGTAAGTTTAGATACAAAAAAAACCTGGAAATAAAAGATAGAAAAGTACCCGCCAGGCACTCCTCCCCCCTCTTCCGGGACCCCTCCCCAGCGGGCGCCGTCGTGAGGTAACTGAGCATCTCCTTCCCCTCCCCCACCGCCAGCTTGGCCCCTGCCCCCATGAGACCTTGGCCCAGGGAAGACGTGGGCCCAGGGCGGGAGGTGAAGGGGGTGAGCACAGCATTGGCAGTGAACGCAGTGGGCAGGCAGAGGGCAGCCCTCAGCTTGTGCTGTGTGTCGGGGAGGAGGCTACTGGACGGGGCGGGCACTCGTGAGGGGTCTGGGAGAGCCCCTAAGTAGGCGCCCCCTCCATCCTGTCCAGCGCTCGAGGGTGGAAGGTCAACAACAGAAACTAGAAGACGTAGCGTGAACCGAGGGCATTCAGCGGGACTGTGGCCATCCCTGTGTCCGGGGTGTGGGGAGGGGGCGCTGCCAGCCAAAGTCCGGCAGTGAAACGCTCTTGGCCAGGCTGGGTCCGTCCCTGAATTCCATCTTGTCGCAACCTGGCGTCACAATGTTGGTTCTGGAGTGGTTGTGAGGGTGGTTGAGAGGAGGGGTGTTGAGGGGCACAGCCCCAGGGATCGGGACTGGGGAGAGGTGGGTCTCCACTCCCAGGCGAGGGGAAGCTGGAGACGACTGGAGACGGCGGGGCGGGCAGGGCGGCCTGGGCTACAGTTCGATCTCGAAGGTCTTCTGCAGGTCGCCAGAAAAGGGGTTGGAAGGCTTCTCCACAGCGGGTTTGCCTTCTAGTGCTGCCCACTGGGCCTCGAAGGGGTCCAACTCAGGGGCCGGGGTTGGCGCTGGCTCCGGGGGCCAAGGGGCCGCGTTAGGGCGTGGGCGGGCCTGGTTCCCAGGGGCGCTGGGTACGGCAGGAGGCGGGAAGGCCCCGGCTTTCCCAAGCAGGGTGGCAGGCTGGGGCTGGAGCTGGGCGGCAGAGCAAAAGGCGTTGGCCACCATCTGTGAAGGGGTGATGCCCACCACCGGCACCCGGGGCACTGGCGGGTAGCCCAAGCCCGGGTATGCGGGCACGAAGGGGGGCTGCATGTGCGGGGGTGGCAGGAACATGGCCACCTGGGCAGGTGCTGTGTCGAAGGGCCCCACGGGGGCAGGAAAAGGCTGCAGGGCAGGGGGCATGGTGGGCACTGGGGGCACCGAGGCTGCTTGCTGCTGTTGCTGCTGCTGCTGCTGGGCCTTGGCCACCTGGGACACTTCCTCCAGCCATCGCTCGGCCTCCGAAGGTGTCCGCTTGTGCCCGGGCTGGAAGGCGGCTGCGGGAGCCATGGAGGGCTCACCCCAGGCAGAAGTCCCTGGAGAGAGGAGAGGAGTGGGTGAGGGCAAGGGCTTCAGGGGAAGAACCCAGGTAAGGGAATGGGACGGCATGGGCATCAGAGCAGACACGAGCCAGATGGTTCTCTGAATCCCAGCTGTTCCTCACTCCCTGTGTTGACTTTGTGCAAGGGACTTGGCCATTCTGGACCACACAAGGGTTCTCAAGTGCTACAGCCACACAATTCTGAGACTCTAAGGCTCCATGATGGAAAAGTCCAAGTAGGACTGACATCTACCTGGTCCCACTGTCCTTCTAACAGGTCAGTGCCAAGCCTGGTATTAATTTTTTTTTTTTTTTTGAGTCTCACTCTGTCGCCCAGGCTGGAGTGCAGTGGCACGCTCAACGGCCACTGTGGCCTTGACCTGCTGGGCTCAGGTGGTCCTTCCACCTCAGCCTTCCAAGTAGCTGTAACTATAGGTGCATGCTACTATGCCCAGTTAATTTTTTTGATTTATTGTAGAGACGAGGTCTTGCCAAGTTGCCCGGGCTGGTCTCGAACCCGCAGGCTCATGCAATCCACTCGTCTCGGCCTCCCAAAGTGCTGGGATTACAGGCTGAGCCACCAAGCCTGGCCAAATTTGTTGTTGTTGTTGTTGAGAAAGCAGGATTCGTTGAAAGGACAGAAAAGCTGCCACAGTGGGAGAGGACACGAAGGAGTTGCCTTAAATATTTTTAATATCACCCTTGATTTTAATACTCTGAGAATATGTTGTTTTAGGAGGCTAAGATTCTAAGATTTCTCCAAGTGTATTATTCTAACATAGTAAATTAGGTTCAACAGTTTTAAGACTGTGTTTTCTAAGATTCTAGAGTTCTATATTTTGCATTGTTTGAGGTTCTAAAGTGATTCCAAGATTCTAAAATTATCTCTTGGCTCTAAGATGACCCATGGTTCTAAGGTGATTCCATGGCTCTAAGGGGATCCCATGACCTAAGATGATCCCATGGTTCTAAGATGATCCATGGTTCTAAGATGATCCATGCTCTAAGATGATCCCATGGCTCTTAGATGTCTTATAGCTCTAAGATGATCCATGGCTTTAAAAGTGATTCCAAGGCCATGCTCGGTGGCTCAGCCTTTAATCCCGCGCTTTGGGAGGCCGAGGTGAGTGGACTGCCTGAGCCCGAGGGTTCAAGACATGCCTAGGCAACTTGGCGAGACCTCATCTCTACAATAAATCAAAAAAATTAGCTGGGCGTGGTAGTGTGCGCCTGTAGTTCCAGCTACTCGGAAGGCTGAGGCGGAAGGATCGCTGGAGCCCAGCAGGTTGAGGCTGTGGTGGCCGGGAGCGGCTACTGCACTCCAGTCTGGGCGACAGAGTGAGACTCCAACTCAAAAAAAAAAAAAAAAGTGATTCCAAGGCTCTAAAATGGTCTCTTGGCTTCAAGATGATCCTAAGATTCTAGAATGCACCCATGCCTCTGAGATGACCCTGTGGTTCCAAGAAAATCCATGGTTCTAAGGTGATCCCGTGTCTCCAAGATGACCCATGGTTTGAAAGTGATCCTATGGCTCTAAGATGATCCATGGTTCTAAGCCTGTGGGATCCCAAGATTCCTGGAGTGCTTGAGTAGCCCTGAATGTAGGTGGGAGAGTCGGGGGGGGGCACTGCATAGTGTCTGTCCAGTGGACAGGCTTGTTTACCTGTTGTGGCAGATGGCGGCCCTGCTGCTGGTGCCCCAGTACTGGCAAAAGATGAGCTGATCTGTGTGCACAGAGCGTTGATGCTGTCACTGTCACTGGCACCAGGAGGCTCCATCTCAGGCACTGGAAAGTCAGCGAAGGATGGAGGTCAGCAAGCAGGCCCAGGCCCTGCCAGACCCTGTGCTTTTACCCTGCCTCTCAAGTGGCCCTCTTTTTTTTTTTTCCCCCCCAGAGTTCAGCTGTTTATTGAACACATTATAAATGGTTTAGTCAAACAGACCAAAGCCCATGTCATCATCAGACGCCTCAGATTCTTCCTTCTTTGCTTCCACTTTCTTCTCTTCAGCTGGGGCAGCAGCGGCAGACAGGGTGAGACTCCTGGCTGGGGCGGCCCCAGCTGCAGGTGTCGGCCCGCCAGCCCCCACAGAGCAGATGAGGCTCCCGATGTTGATGTTGGAGTGGCCCTCTCTTATTACCTGGGTTCTTTCCCTCCCACAGCATGTGGGTTGGTGGATCCGCCCTGTTATGACTAAGGGGCCATGGTCACAAAAATAACTGTGCATATGTGTGTGTGACAACTGAGTGGTATAACAACCAAGTTAGTGTATGACGATTGATGGCTGACAGGGACCCCAAACCAAGGACTTCAAGATCCGTGTGTGGCCATAAACCCAAACCAAACCAAACCAAAAGAAATGTTGAAAATGTTCTAGCCGGGCTTGGTGGCTCAGCCTGTAATCCCACGCCTTGGGAGGCTGAGGTGAGTGGATTGCCTGAGCCCGCGGGTTCGAGACCCGCCTGGGCAGTGAGACATCTCTGCAATAAATCAAAAAATCAGCCGGGTGTGGTAACGCATGCCTGTAATTCCGGCTACTCGGAAGGCTGAGGTGGAAGGATCGCCGGAGCCCAGCAGGTCGAGGCTGCGGTGGCTGGGAGCAGCCACTGCACTCCAGTCTGGGTGACAGAGTGAGACTCCAACTCAAAAAAAAAAAAAAAAGAAAAGAAAATGTTCACCTGGGCACAGTGGCTCATGACTACAATCCCAGCACTTTGGGAGGCTGAGGTGGGAAGATCGCTTGAGGCCAGGAGTTCGAGACCAGCCTGGGCAACATAGTGAAGCCTCATATCTATAAAAAATTTAAAAATTAGACAGGCATGGTGACATATGCTGTAGTTCCAGCTACTCAGGAGGCTGAGGCAGAAGGATCTATGAACCCAGGAGGTCAAGGCTCTGGTAAGCCATGGTCGCGCTACTGTACTGCAGTCAGGGTGACAGTGAAATCCTGACTCAAAAAAAAAAAAAAGTTTGACAACATACATTAATTTAAAGATATGTCCAACCGTGTGCATGGCAAGTGCGTGGACAGTCAGAATGGACGCTGGCCACATTGTGGCTCACTGGCTGGGGATCATTTGTCCTGCTTTGGGTGGAGAAACAGGCCCCGTCCACCCTACCCAGCCTATAGCAAACACCATGAGGGAAGAGTTGCACCCAGGCCAGCAGATGGCAGACACTGGGCAGGTGGAGTGGCTCCATGAGGGCTTGGTGTGAGCAAAGGTACCATCCAAATAAACAGTAAACAGTTCAGAACCACCATGTGTGGTATATGACAAATGTCTATGATGCTTTAGCAAGTGGCTGTTTCCAGGGGATCATGTGGATACTCCAGGGAACATCAGAACTGGCTGTGGAGTTGGGAGGTGTGAAGTAGGGGCCCAGGTGGAAGAGGGTGTAGTTTCAACGTCTACGATGTCTGTGTGTGTTTGTCCGAATGGGCCTGTGGCTTCTGAAGGTGTTGCATCTGCGTGTGACTGAAATCCAGGAGTGAGGCACCTGATGTGTGATTCCAGGTGTGAGTGAATCCACATGTGTGATGTGTGCGTGTCTGCACAAGTGTGCACAGATCTGCACATGCAGCCTGAGTTTGCACGGATCCAGGTGTGTGGTTTGCGAGTGTGTGTAAATCTGGGTGTGTGATTTTTGACTGCGTGTGACTTTTTTGTTTTGTTTTGTTTTGTTTATTGCTATTTTTCATTTTAGAAAGACGGGGTCTCACTGTGTTGCCCAGGCTGGTCTTGAATTCCTGGCCTCAAGCAATCCTCCTGTCTCCACCTCCCAGGGCGCTGGAGATTACAGACTTGAGCCATCGTGCTTGACTCGTGACTTCTGAGTGCATGTGAGCTTGTGACACGTTTGTGAGAGTGTGATATCTATGTGAATGTATGAAATTTCTGTGTAGCCAGTCACATCCAAGCAAGGGTGCAGCTGGCTGCAGAAGCGTGAGGCTTCCAAATAAAGCCTGGGGAGCTGCTGCCTCTTGGGGCGCACATGTGATAGCCTGGGGTGTGTGCTTAGCGTCAGGCTGCATGAGGACAGTGAGTGTGAGGCCATGTGACAGCCAAGGGATGTGGCAGGCATGCAGTGTGTGTGCATCACTTTCATAGCCGCTGGCATCTGCTCAGCATTACCTTTTGGAGCCACCCAGCCTCCTGGACACAGATCAACACCCTCCCACACCGATCCCCGAGGCCATAAGGGGTAGGTGACGCAGATTTGGCGCATAAAAGCAGAAGAGTGGGCCAGACCACATGGCTTCGCTGACTGCTGGGAGGGAAGACAGCCCTTCTGCCTGGCTCCCTCAGGCAAAAACTTGGTATTGTGCCACTTCGTTCTCCTCCCTTTCCCATGGCAGACATTGCTTTTAGATCATGACGTACACCGCCTCTCTCCATTCCCTGACATTAGTAATCCAACACGATGCTTTCCCCCCACTAAGCTCTTTGCTTATCTTACCTCTCACCTGCCCATACCGCATGGCTCCACTGGCCAAATGCTGGAGGGGCAAGTCCTTGTAACTCCATCTCCCTTCTAAGCAGAACAGGACACTGACACCACCTTTCTCCTAACATTGATTGGCAGACAGTGGCAATCAGTCATGATGTGCCACCTCCTTCCTCTTCATGATGGGTACTGTCTTCACCCAACCCTGTGTCCATCGTCGATGTCACTGGCCCATCACTATGCTCCCTGACCCCCCAAGATCTCTGTGCTCACTTGCACCTCTCACTTCATGTTCTCCCAAATTCTTGGAGCCTATGGGCAGAAACCCAACACTTCTGCTGCTCTCTCTTTTCCTTTGCCCATGGCAAACTTTGCTAATTATTCATGTGGTGCAGTCTCTCTCTCTTGCTCCTACATGGCAGGCACTGTAAGGAGATCACGATGAATGCCACTTCTCGATTCTCCCTGCCCTAGGCAGACATTACTAATCCATCACAACCCTCCTTTCCTCTGAGCCTGAGGATACCTGTATCCTTCACCCAGACAGATCTGATGGCTCTACTGGCCAAATGCTTGGATGGAGCATTAACTCACGATGCTCCAGTCTACTCCTGAGCAAAAATCTGCGCTACTTCTCTGCTCTCCTTTGCCCAGGGCAGACTTCTTTGCCTGTAGTAGTCTCTGCTAACCAATCACGATGTGCGCTATATTTCTCCTTTTCCTTAACCACAACAGACATTGCTAATTGATCATGGCTTGTGGTGCCCTTCTGCTATCCCTTACCCATAGCAGACTTGGCTAACCAATTCTGATTTGTGCCACTTCTCTTTGCTTCTTTGCCCATGGCAGACAGTATTAATCAATCCCAGTGTGCCACTCCTGTGCCATGGCAGACAATACTAATCAATCCCAGTGTCTGCCATCCTTTGCCCTCGGCAGGCAGTACTAATCAATCCCAGGGTGTATCAACTCTCCTCTATCCCTTGTCCACATGGACAGTGCTAATTGATTCTGATGCCTCCCCACCCCCCGGGGCCCAGGGCTCACCTGTGCCCTTCACCTGGAAGTCAGTGCGGCGCTGCAGCGTGGATGGCAGCTCATTCAGCCGTAGGCTCAGCTGCCGTTTGAAAGGTGAGTTCTTCTGGCTGAGCGCTGGGAACCCACGGAAGGAGCCCTGGCGAACCAGCTGCTCCAGAGGGGCATGGCGTCGGGGGATAGCAGCCGCAGTAGTGCCTGCAGCCACAGGGGTGCCTGCCTCACCCTTCTCACCAGGGGAGGTGGTGGCTGGCGTCGGGGACACATGCCCAGGCTGGGCAGGGCCGGGTGCCACAGTGGGGGCAGCTGCTGCCTCTGCTGGAGACATGGGAGAGACATGTGGTTAGACAGCTCACCTTGGCATTCAAGGCCTCTCCCACCTGGTGCTCTTGATCATCCCCCAACGCTGCCTTCCTCACCCAGGGTGTCCTGCCCTCAAGATGAGCAGGTGAGAGCCCTGGAACATCCCGTGGCTCCAGCCTGGCCCTCTGTATCCATCTTTCTGCCCCGATCTGTCTTGTTCTGCTGCTCTTGCCATTCTTCTAAGACCCTCTTCCTCCGTTTCTGATCATTTAACAAACACGTAATTGGTGCATGAACAACATATCAGGCACTGTTCCAGGTGCTTTGCAAGTATTAACTCATTCAATCCACACAACTACCCATGTGGGCGACACTGTCCCCATTTTACAGATGTGAAAACTGAGGCCTGGCAAAGGTTGGTGATTTCCCCAAGTCACACCACTAGAAAGAGGCGGGCTGATTGTGGAGTTGATGCCCAAACGCCCACCTGGCCTGTCTCTCCCTCCATCCTGGTCTGTCCACATCACGCTCTCTCTCTGTCACTCAGTCTGCTCCTGTCTCCCTACCTCCCACCACAATCCCAACCTCAAGCACCTCCTATTTTTCTCTATTTGCTACCAGTCATTCTAGACCTGACTTGTCACACTTTATCCTCTGAGCTTTCTAGATTGTTCCAGCCCTTCAGCCTGGGCTCCCTGCACTCTGGGACTGTTCTCTGTCCCCTGGGGGGAAACCCAGCCTTCCTACTCAGCCCGAGAGGCAGGGTCTCTTCAAGGGTAGGACACAAACACATACCCATCCTCCAAGCAGGGCCTCCTCAAGTCACAGCCTGAATGCCAAGGAGATTAAACTCCCTAGAGATATCCCCCTGGGATGGCACCCAGTGCTGCTTCTGCCATTGACCAGAGTGAAGGCTGAGGTACCTACCCAGGTCTGGCCCAGGGCAGTGAAAACAGCCTAGGACAGGTTGGAGCCAGGAAGGCACCTCAGCCCTCAACTCACTGTGTGACCTCAGGAAGTCCCCTCCCTTCTCTGAGCTCCAATTTCTCAACTAGAAACCTGGGATAAACATCCCTATGCTACCTCCTAAGGCTTTGAGAGGGTCAGTTTAGGTAGTGACTGATATGTGCTTTGGAATCCAACAGAACTGTGGTAACAACTTTTGGGAAGCTCTGCCGTGAAAAGAGCTTGGTGCTAAATGCAGTGCCTTGAAACTGTGATCTAGCAATGATGGCAAAATACTGTGGGATGCATTTGACAAATCAGACCTTACTTTTTTTTTTTTTTTTGAGTAGAGTCTTGCTCTGTTGCCCAGGCTGGAGGGCAATGGCATGCTAATGGCCACCACAGCCTCAACTTGCTGGGCTCAGACAATCCTTCCACCTCAGCCTTCCAAGTATGGGAACTACAGGCATGCACTACCACACCTGGATAATTTTTTGATTTATTGTAGAGACGAAGTCTTGCCAAGTTGCCCAGGCTGGTCTTGAACTCCTGGGCTCAGGCAATCCTCTCACCTCGGCCTCCCAAAGTGCTGAGATTACAGGCTTAAGCCACTGCACCCAGCAAGACCTTACTTTGTAAACCTGCATTTGGCTGTGCAAACAGCAAAGTGTTTTCTATAAAGCAAAGTCCCTGGAAATTAGAATATCTTTTGGAAAAAGCAAAACACTTTGCAAACTCAAAAGCACACTGTGGCCAGGCACGGTGGCTCAAGCCTACAATCCCACACTTTGGGAGGCTGAGGCGGGAGGACTGCTTGAGCCCAGGCATTCAAGACTAGCCTAGGCAACATGGCAAGACCTCATCTCCACAAAAATCAGCCAGGTGTGGAAGTACATGCCTGTAGTCCCAGCTACTTGGGAGGCTGAGGAAGGAGAATCGCTTAAGCCTAGGAGTTTAAGGCTGTGGTGAGTCATGGTAGGGCCATTTCACTACAGCCTGGGCAGCAGAGTGAGACTCTGATTTAAAAAAAAAAAAAGCCAGGCATAATGGCTCACGCCTGTAATCTCAACACTTTGGGAGGCTGAAGCAAAAGGTTTGCCTGAGTCCAGAGGTTGGAGACCAGCCTGAGCAACTTGGTGAGACCTCGTCTCTACAATAAATAAATAAATAAATAAATAAAACTAACTAGGCATGGTGGAATGTGCCTGTAGTTCCAGCTACTTGGAAGGTTGAGGTAGAAGGATCGTCTGAGCCCAGCAGGTCAAGGCTGTGGTGGCTGTGAGCATGCCACTGCACTCCAGCCTGGGCAACAGAGACTCCAAATAAAAAAACAACAAAGACCAGGCTCGGTGGCTCAGCCTGTAATCCCAGCACTTTGGGAGGCTGAGGCAAGTGTATCGCCTGAGCCCATGGGTTCAAGACCAACCCAGGCTAATTGGCGAGACCTCATCTCTACAATAAACCAAAAAATTAGCCAGGTGTGGTAGTGCATGCCTGTAGTTCCCACTACTTGGAAGGCTGAGGCAGAAGGATCACTGGAGCCCAGCAGATAGATGCTGGGGTGGCCATGAGTGTGCCACTGCATTCCAGCCTGGGCGTCGGAGTGAGTCTTAACTCAAAAAAAAAAATTGTCGACCTGCTGGACTCTGGCGATCCTTCTGCCTCAGTCTTCCAAGTAGCCAGAACTACAGGTGCACACTGCCACGCCTGGCTAATTTTTTTATTTCTTACTGTGGAGACGAGGTCTCACTAAGTTGCCCGTGCTGGTCTCGAACCCGTGGGCTCAGGCAATCCACTCCCCTCGGCCTCCAAAGTGCTGGGATTACAGGCTGAGCCGCCGAGCCTGACCTATATATGTATATATATTTCTAAATAAAACCTTAGGAAAAGAGACATTTTTTTATTACTTACTAGAATATTTCCAAAGTATGTTTTTTATTTGTAAATTACAAACCTCTTTACACTCTTCTTCACAGCTTACAAAGTATTTTACTGTTTACAGCATTTATTCGAATTTGTAAAGAATTTATCTTTAGAGCCGGGCTCGGTGGCTCAGACTGTAATCCCGCGCCTTGGGAGGCTGGTGAGTGGATTGCCTGAGCCCGCGGGTTCGAGACCCGCCCGGGCAACTTGGTGAGACCTCATCTTTACAATAAATCAAAAAAATTAGCCGGGTGTGGTAGCGCATGCCTGTAGTTCCAGCTACTTGGAAGGCTGAGGCAGAAGGATCGCTGGAGCCCCAGCAGGTCGAGGCTGCAGTGGCCGGGAGCGGCCAATGCACTCCAGTCTGGGCGACAGAGTGAGACTCCAACTCAAAAATAAATAAATAAATAAATAAATAAATAAAATAATTTATCTTTGGCAAAGCCCATTACAAAGTAAGGTGACAAAAGGAATGATAGAGTATATGAAATTTTGGTGTTTACAAAGAACACACTAGGAATGCAGTCCTTCTGGTTGACAAATATCCCTTCACCATTTACATAGGATATTAAAATGTATGAAGAGTCTGGGCACAATGGCTCATGCATATAATCCCAGCACTCTGAGAGGCCGAGGTGAGAGAACTGCCTGAGCCCATGGGTTCGAGACCAGCCAGGGCAACTTGTCGAGACCTCATCTCTGTAATAAATAAAAAAACAAAATTAGCCGAGCATGGTGGCACGTGCCTGTAGTTCCAACTGCTTGGAAGGCTAAGGCAGAAGGACTGCCTGAGTCCAGCAGATCAAGGTTGCAGTGACCATGAGTGTGCAACTGCTCTTCACCCTGGGTGACAGAGTGAGGCTCCAACTCAAATAAATAAACAAATAAATAAAATTTACTAAGAATGCTGTCACATGCAAAGCATATTACAGTGTGCTTGCTTTTTTTTTGATTTATTGTAGAGATGAGGTCTCGCCAAGTTGCCCAGGCGGGTCTCGAATCCGCGGGCTCAGGCAATTCACTCACCTCGGCCTCCCAAAGCGCGGGATTACAGGCTGAGCCACTGAGCCCGGCGCTTTTTTTCCTCTTTTCTTTCTTTTCTGCAGGGCTCAGGCGATCCTTCCGCCTCAGCTTTCCAAGTAGCTAAAACCATAGGGGTGCGCCACCACACCCAGCTAATTTTTTTTTATTTATTGTATAGACAAAGTCTTGCCAAATTGCCCAGGCTAGCATTGCATCCGTGGGCTCAGGTAATCCTCTCACCTCCGCCTCCCAAAGTGCTGGGCTTACTGGCATGAGCCACCATGCCCAACTGTACTTTTTAATATATGTGTGTGTGTGTGTGTATGTGTTTTCTTTTTTTCCAGACATGGTTTCACTCTGTCACCAAGGCTGGAGTACAGTGGAGTGATCAGGGTTCACTGCAGCCTCAAACTCCTGGGCTCAAGTGATCCTCCTGCCTTAGCCTCCAGAGTAGCTGGGACTGCAGGCGCGTGCCACCATGCTCAGCTAATTTTTGTAGAGATGGGATTTTGCTATGTTGCCTAGGCTGGTCTTGAACTCCTAGCCTCAAGATATCCTCCTGCCTTGGTCTCCTCAAAGTGCTGGGATTACAGGTGTGAGCCACTGCGCCCAGCCAGAAATATTTTAAATTTACAGAAAAATTATAATAATGGGACAATGAATATGCATGCTCTCTTACCCTCTGGTCCCTGATGTCCATGTTGCCCTATTTGCCTGCTTGCTCACTCTCTGTCTTTCCATAAGTTTTCTTCTGTACCACCAGCCTAAAACTTCCAGTATTCACCTCCTAAGAAAGGCCATTCCCTACAGAACCACAGTTTAATCTCTAGTTGGGTTAGGCACGGTAGCTCACGCCTATAATCCCAGCCAAGGAGAGAGAACTGCCTGAGCCCAGGAGTTTGAGACCAGCCTGTGCCACTTGGTGAGACCTCGTCTCTATGATAAATTTAAAAATTAGCTGGGTGTGGTGGTGCACTCCTGTAGTTCCAGTTACTTGGAAGGCTGAGGTGGAAGTATCGCCTGAGCCCAGCAGTTGGAAGCTCCAGTGGCCATGAGCATGCCACTGCACTCCAGCCTGGACCACAGAGTGAGACGCCAACTCAAAAAAAAAATTACTTTCAGCCGGGCTCGGTGGCTCAGCCTGTAATTCCATGCCTTTGGGAGGCTGAGGTGAGTGAATTGCCTGAACCCGCGGGTTCGAGACCTGCCTGGG
>NW_007030391.1:169800-186519 GCF_000164805.1 Carlito syrichta | reverse complement strand
ACTCGTCTGGGCAACAGAGTGAGACTCTAACTCAAAAAAAAAAAAAAAAAAAAAATTACTTTCACTTAGGGAATACAACACAGATACAATACTATTATCAAAGTTCCAGGCCATATTTCTATTTCTCCAACTGTCCAATTCATTTCTTTTATGAGTGTTTTTTCCTTACAATCCAGGATCCAATTCAGGATCACACATTGCATCTATTAAAACCTGTCACATCTCTATAGTCTCCTTTAATCTGGATCAGTTCCCAGTGGTAAATTCTTTGTAAATTCTAAGAAGTGTTTTCCAAACATTTTAAAAGTAGAATTCACAGTTTAAAAAAAATTAAACTACTTCGTGACTCAGTACATACGTACAATTATATTTAAAATACACATACTCTTTTAGAGCTTACAAAATATTTGCCAATGTTTACCTAAAAACCAGAGGTTTTTTTTTAGTCGGAGGCTCACTCTGTCACCCAGGCTGGAGTGCAGAGGTATGCTCATGGCCACCACAGCCCTGACCTGCTGGGCTCAGGTGATCCTTCCACTTCAGCCTTCCAAGTAGCTGGAACTACAGGCCTGTGCCACCACACTCAGCTAATTTTTTGATTTATTGTAGAGATGAGGTCTTGCCAAGTTGCCCAGACTGGTCTCAAACTCGTGGGCTCAGGCAATTCTCTCACCTCGGCCTCCCAAAGTGCTTGGATTATAGTCATGAGCCATCGTGCCCAGCCAAAACTTACTTCTTGATACATAGCTTAAACAGCCTGGGAACCCCCTGACCTGGCAAACAGTTTATGGCCTGCAGTATGTTGCCCCAAAACTCTAACTGATGTGTGCTTAATAAACTGGAACCAAACACTGTGGCTGCTTCCTTTCCTTATAAGCTGTAGAGTCCCTGCACCTCTGCAGCTCTCCCCCAAAACTGGGTCTCCTGGCCTCATCTGAGCCCATTCTGCACCCAGCCGGCCCTCTGGGCAGCCCTCACCTTTCTTCTTGTCCACAGCCTCTCGCTCAGTGGGTCGCCCACCCCCAGACAGGCGGAAGGAGCCCTCGCGGGCAAAGCTGGTGCGGCTGGCATCGAAGGCAGCCGTCACCCCACACTCCTTCTCCCGTCGCTGTTTTCGTTCCAGGCAGGCAGCAAAAGCACAGCCCACGGCGTGGCTCAGCCTCTCGCCCTGTGGAGAAAGATTGGGCAGGTTTAGAGACCCTGTGCTATACACAGGGGTACTGCGTTCTAGTGGCAAGGTGCTGGGTGACCCCAGGTGAGCCCCTTGACTTTTCTGGGCATCAGTGCTCATCTGCACGGAGAAGGGTTACAAAGGACGGCTCTGAGTCAAAGAAGTCAGAAACAAACGAGCGGCTGCTGCATGGCTCCACCTACCTGAAATTCTACAAGAGGTAAAACTCATCTATGGTGAAAAACGTCAGAACAGTGGACTTTTCTGGGGGTCGGCAGGGAGGGTTGACTAGAAAGGGCCATGAGGGGATATCTGGGGCAGTGGCAGTGTCCTAGATCTTGATAGGGGTTGGTTACACAGGTGTATACAGTTGCCAAAATTCACTGAATGTACACTGAATGCTTGCATATAGAATTGCTATGGACTGAATTTTTGTTTGCTTGTTTGTTGTTTTGAGTTGGAGTCTCACTCTGTCGCCCAGGTTGGAGTGTAGTGGCACGCTCACAGCCATCACAGCCTTGACCTACTGGGCTCAGGTGATCCTTCCGCCTCAGCCTTCCAAGTAGCTGGAACCACAGGCATGTGCCACCATGCCCAGCTAATTTTTTAAAATTTATTGTAGAGATGAGGTCTCGCCAAGTTGCCCAGGCTAGTCTTGAACCCGTGGACTCAGGCAATCCTCTCACCTCAGCCTCCCAAAGCACAGGATTACAGGCTGAGCCACCGAGCCCGGCTCAACCTGCTGGGCTCAGACAATCCCACCTGGCAACTTGGCTCACGCTTGTAATCCCAGCATTTTGGGAGGCAGAGGTGAGAGGATTCCCAGGGGTTCAAAACCAGCCTGGGAAACTTGGCAAGATCTGTCTCTACAATAAAACAAAATATTAGCCAGGTGTGGTGGCTCATGCCTGTTGTCCCAGCTACTTGGAAGGCAAAGGTGGATGGATTGCTGAACCTAGCAGTTTAAGGCTGCAATAGCTGTGATGGTGCATTGCATTCCAGCCTGGGCAACAGATTAAGACTCTGACTCAAAGAAAAAAATAACAAAAAAACTTACAACTCAATAACATAAAGTACTCAACCCAATTTAAAAATGGGTAAAGGACTTGAAGAAACATTTGTCCAAAGAAGGTATTCAAGTGGCCAATAAGCACACAAAAAGACACTTAAAATTATTAGTCACCAAGGACATACAAATCAAAACCACAAATGAGATACTACCTTACACCTACTAGGATGGTTATAATTAAAAAATGGAAAATAACAAGTGTTGGTGAGGACATGGACAAATTGAAATCCTCATATTTGCTAGCGTGAATGTAAAATGGAGAAGTTGCCGTGGAAAATAATCTGGCAGTTTCTCAGAAAGTTAAACACAGAGTTATCATATGACCCACCAATTGTACTTCTAGGTATATAACCAAAAGAACTGAAAATGGGTATTCAAACAAATACTTGCACACAAATGTCCATTGTAGCACCATTCACAATAGCCGAAGGATGAAAGCAACACAGAAGTCTATCAAGGGATAAACAGATAAACAAAATGTGGTATATCTATACAGTAGAATATCGTTCCGCAATAAAAAGGAATGAACTATGGATATATGCTACAACGCAGATGAACCTCAAAAACTACATTTGGCAGCACTCGAGACCAGCCTGGGCAGCATGGTGAGACCTTGTCTCTACAATAAATAAAAAAATCAGCAAGGCTCGGTAGCTCAGCCTGTAATCCCGCACTTTGGGAGGCTGAGGTGAGTGGATTGCCTGAGCCTGTGGGTTCGAGACCTGCCTGGGCAACTTGGCGAGACCTCATCTCTACAATAAACCAAAAATCAGCTGGGCGTGGTAGCGTACACCTGTAGTTCCAGCTACTCGGAAGGCTGAGGCGGAAGGATCGCTGGAGCCCAGCAGGTCGAGGTTTGCAGTGGCTGGGAGCGGCCACTGCACTCCAGTCTGGGTGACAGAGTGAGACTCCAACTCAAAAAAAAAAAAAAATCAGTCGGGCATGGTGGCACATGCCTGTGGTTCCAGCTACTTCAAAGGCTGAAGAGGAAGGATCACCTGAGCCCAGCAGGCCGAGGCTGCGGTAGCCATGAGCATGCCACTGTACTCTAGCCTGGGTGACAAAGTGAGACATCAACTCAAAAAAAAAAAATCCAGCCAGGTTCGGTAGCTCAGCCTGTAATCCCAGCGCTTTGGGAGGCCGAGGTGAGTAGATTGCCTGAGCCTGCGGGCTCAAGACCCACCTGGGCAACTTGGTGAGACCTCATCTCTACAGTAAATCAAAAATTAGCCAGGCATGGTAGCGCATGCCTGTAATTCCGGCTACTTGGAAGGCTGAGGCAGAAGGATCACTGGAGCCCAGTGGGTCGAGGGTGCGGTGACCAGAAGCAGCCACTGCACTCCAGTCTGGGCGATGGAGTGAGATGCCAACTCAAAAAAATAAAAAATAAAAAAATCCCAGCACTTTGTGAAGCCAAGGCAAGGGGATTGCCTGAACTCAGGGGTTCGAGACCAGCCTGGGCAACTTGGCGAAACCTTGTCTCTACAATAAATCAAAAAATTAGCCGGGCATGGTAGTGGTGCATGCAGGTGATTCCAGCTACTTGAAAGGCTGAGGTGGAAGATCACCTAAGCCCCACAGGTCGAGGCTGCAGTGGTGGTGAGCATGACACTACACTCCCACCTGGGAAACAGAGTGAGATTCCTACTCAAAAAAAAAAAGAAAGAAAAGATTACATTAAGCAAAAGAAGCCAGACACATTACATGATTTCATTAAATGAAATATCTGGAATAGGTGAATCCATAGACAGAAAGCAGACTTATGGTTGCCAGGGGTTTGGGGTGGGGGAGGGGACAGGGAGTAACTGCTTCATGGGCATGGGGTCTTCTTTAGGAGAAATGAAAACATTTTGGAACCAGACAGAGGTGACGGTTAAACAACACTGAAAAAGTACTAAGTGCCACATAATTACGCAGTTTGAAATGATTAATTTTATGTGAATTTCACTTAAAAAAAAAAAAAAAGATAAACATGGGGAATCCTGAGAATTCCAATGCCTAATGTTTAAAACTTCCCACTTCCTCAGATGTAGGAAGGAATTCATCCTACCTGACACACTTTACCCAGAGATGGTCCTACTCTTTTTCGACTCCCCAAGTAGTTTTCAAATGATAGACAGCAACTGTTCCTACTTACCGAACACTCACTCGAGGACTCTTTAGAACTTTCTGTCTGTGATTCTAATGAATGCTTCCCCAACAAACCTGTGAGAAGTCACAGCTATTATTCTCAGAGAGGAAAAGTGTCACTTGTGCCTAAGGTTGCACAGCCAGACAGCCTGACACTGAATCCAATACATTACCAATTATTTGACAGTGTATTTTCCAAAAATAACCAAAGAAATTTCTGCCCCCACATGTTCTTCCAGAACCTTGTCATTTCCCCATCAGAAATGTAGTCTATGTTCTCTTCCCATCACCCGGGGAGACCTGTCCCCTTCACTTGGGAAGTCCTCTCCCCTTCACCCAGGGAGGCCTGTCCCCTTCACCCGGGCAAGTCTCTCCCCTTCATTTGGGGAGGCCTGTGCCCTTCACCCATGGGGAGGCCTGTCCCCTTCACCTGGGGAGACCTGTCTCTTCACCTGAGGAGACTTGTCCCCTTCACCTGAGGAGACCTGTCCTTCACCTGAGGAGACCTGTCCTCTTCACCTGAGAAGGCCTATCCCCTTCAGCTGGGGAGATACCCTTCACTTGGGAAGGCCTATTTGGGGGGGCGCTACCACGCCTGGCTAATTTTTTAATTTATTATAGAGATGAGGTCTCGCCAAGTTGCCCAGGCAGGTCTCGAACCCACGGGCTCAGGCAATTCACTCACCTCAGCCTCCCAAGGTGCGGGATTACAAGCTGAGCCACCAAGCCCAGTTTGGGGTATTTTTTATATTTCATTTTAAAGATGTGGGGTACAATTCAGGATTAGTTAGACAAATGGACATTATACAGGAAAAGTTTGGGCCTCCCTTTGGTCCCCACTTTGACTGGTTTGAGATCAGATACTCTTACTGATGTTGTGTCACCCCCGCCCCATCCCAGCTATGGCCAATCTCTTAGCCATATCAGTGTCTAATCCCAGTAAGCAAAGAACACTGGTTAGTGTTGGGAACAGACTGTGGCTTCCCACCAGAGTTTTATGGAGTCTGAGGATGGGGACAGGGCAGAATAAAGATTCTATTTCCCACCATCTTTTGCAGCTAGGGATGTCCATGTGACATGGATTCTGGTCCTAGGTTCTAGCCAATGGGATGTAAGTTAAGGGATATGTGCCTCCCAAAGAAGAGAGTGTGTTCCCCTCTTCATGCCTCTCTCCCTTGTGTTGGGTAGAATGAAGACATGAGAGCTAAAGCATAAGTATCCATCTTCTTGAATCATGGAGTGGAAACTACACTCCAGAGAAGCAATAAGATGAAAGGGACATGGTCCCTGCTGAACACAGAGGCCCCACACAACGCTGCACTGCATGCCTTTGGATTTCCTCCACATAAGGCAGAAACAAATGCCTACTTCACTGAAACCACTGGTATTTGGCTTTCTGTCACAAGTCTCAGTATCCTAACTGTGTCAATGCTTCTGAGAAGAGGGTCCACTTGTCACTTCCGTCCAGTTCTCAGAGGGGACCTTGGCTCCCCTAAAATATTAAGAACCACTGGCAAAATGAATTGAGGCTGAATGAATAGTGGGTGCCCTGGGAGGTATTGTTTGAGAAGGACCCGAGGGAGCCTGCTAGGGGCAGGAAATTCTCAATAACTTGATCTTGGTGAGATTTTGGCTTATACATAAGCAGAAATCTGTGGCACTGTGCCCTGAAGATCTGTACTGTCCTGTGCACACAGGAAGAACTATGATAGTGAGGATGATGGCAATGACCAATGTTTTCCTGAGCGGTTCGTTTATGCCAGGCACTGTTCTAAACACTCTGTATTGGTCCACTCAAGTCTCATAATAATCCTCTAAAGTAGAATCATGAGTACGCCCCCTTCCTCAGATAAGGAAATCCAGCACAGAGAGGTGAAGGTCTGGAACGCCAGGGCACTGGAGAGACGAGTCAGCCAGCCAGCCGTGGTAATACTTACAGAGTCCTTGAGTGCCAGGAAACAGTGGCAGATCCAGCGGCGGGTGGTCCCATCACGGCAGATATAGGAGAAAGCCTTGTCCAGGTTTCGGTCAGGAGCACAAAAGGAGACCTTTTCAATGGTCTGGTCTACCAGCAGATCCTGGGCAGGGCGGGAAGGCCAGGAGAGGAGTGTGAGCTGTCTTTCATGTATTCACTCAACATCCCCTTGCTGTCTACTGAAAACCCATCTTGAACGGGACGGAGACCCAGCAGTTACTGAGACAGCCGTGGGCCCTGCCTGCAAGGGGCTCCCAGTTCCATGTCAGATCTGCCATAAGATGAAGACAGCCCAGGCAGTAATGAAGGAGGCATGGGCAGAAGAGTGAGGACCAGGATGAGGAAGGACAGCCTGAGGAGACAGGGCCAGGAGCGGGAGGCACAAGCAGAGGGGATGAGGCTGGGAGGAAGAGGCACAGGTGTAGGGGGTGGGGCCAGGATGGAGAAAGCCAGTTTGGGGGCAGTCAGGCAAAGCTTCCTGGAGGAGGATTGAACTAGGCAAAAAGGCAGGGAACAGTATTTCGGGCTGAAGAAACTGCCTGTGGCAATCCTGTTCTGTCAGTAACCCAGTTCTCAGCCCCTCCTGGGCAGCTCCTTGGGCAGTCTCTGGACTAGGGGCAGGGGATTCAATGGTTAGCAAGCAGATGCCAGATTCTGGCCTCATGGTGCTTCTGTTAACTTGGGTAGACTGACAATAAATATATAATAACTAACAATTGATTTGAACACTTAATGTGCTGGGCACCCTTTTAAACAGATTGCATATATTTTTTCATTTAATGGTAGGGTCTATTATTATCTCCATTTTTTTTTGAGTTGGAGTCTCACTCTGTTGCCCAGGCTGGAGTGCATGGCACGCTTATGGCCACCGCAGCCTCGACCTGCTGGGCTCAAGCGATCCTTCTGCCTCAGCCTTCCAAATAACTGGAACCACAGGTGCATGCCACCACACCAGGCTAATTTTTATTTATTTATTGTAGAGATGAGGTCTTGCCAAGTTTCCCAGGGTGGTCTCGAACCCCTGGACTTAAGTAATCCTCTTGCCTCCACTTCCCAAAGTGCTGGGATTACAGGCTTGAGCCACTGCATTCAGTTTATTATCTCCATTTTTCAGATGATGCAGCTGAAGCCCAGAAGGGTTAAATCTCATGCCCAGCGTCCCCACGCTGTAATCAGAGCTAAGGTGGCTGGTCCAGTCTGTGCTCTCACCCACCATCTACAGCAGCTCACAAATAACCACAGCACTCAGGCCCGAATTATGACAATGAGGTGAGCACAAGGCGTGTCTGGAGGGTCCCTGAGGAAGGCGTATCCTAGAGGAGGTGGGGAGGCCTCCTCCACCCCAGTTCATGCACGGTGAAGAGAAGGGCCCACTGGTGTTCACTCTCATCCCCACCGGCCTCCTACCTTGGTCTTGTCATCCACCACGCGGAGCCCATCGGCTGACACCCATAGCACAGACTTCACAGACTTTCGGCCCATCTGGGGTGAGGGAGAGGGACAGGGAGCCTGGTCAGGGCTGCCTCTTTCCGTCTGGTCTTGCCCCTCCCTCTCGCCAGCCCCTCACTTACCGCCTTCAGCTTCTTCACAGCGTCTTCACACACATGCATTCCTCGGGATTCCTCCACCTCTACGTGGCCCAGGTACTTGGGTGGGGACATGGAGGGACATGAAATAGCACAGTCCTCAATAAACCCCAGTGTTCACTGAGTATTTGCCATGCATCAGACAACATTCTAAGCACATGATATGTATTCATTCATCAATTTTGTACCTTTGTTCTACCAGGTGGATACCCAGGTCCTAGCCCAGACATGCAGATGAGAAAAGTGATTCCCTGCCAGGGCAATATCCCTAGGCCTTAACACCACACTCTGGTCCTTTGGGTGCCAATATTTGCATCTCTGTGCCTGAGCACGGGCCCCAGGCCACACAAAGCTGCTCTGCCCACCCTAAAGCAGAAAGAGCCTGGGTCAGTGACCCACAATGACTGGTGGGAATAAGGGTACCCCAGCCCTGCTCCCTCACCTGCAGGTGGGATGAGATCTCCCAGAAGTCCTCATTGGGAGGCTTAGTTGCCTGCAGCGGCAAGCCATAGTAACACACTCTTTTTTGGCTGCCTTCCCTTCCTCACTCCCACGATCATTTCCTGCATCTCCCAAAAGAGCCCCTCACACTCAGGGTGCGCTTCCGGGAGAAGGAAAAATAAGGTGGAGTAACTACGACCATTATCAGTCATCATCCAGCCAGGATGAGGCTGAGCTCCATAATCCATGCCATGAATCCTGCCATCTCCCTTATAAAAATGTAGTGTATACTGTAAAGAGTCAGGGTTGTTTAAACTAGAAACTCCTTAACAGTAGTGCTATGCAAATGCTATAGAATGTTCTGGTGGTAATGACTCCACTGAAAATTGTGAACCTGCATAGGACAGGGTGAGCTCCGACACGACAGCTTCCAAGGAATATTTTCCTGGTATGAGAGATTGTGGGATGTGGCTTGTGTTTTGTTTTCTTTTTTTTCTTTCGTTTTTTTTTGAGTTGGAGTCTCACTCCGTTACCCAGGCTGGAGTGCAGCGGCACGCTCATGGCCACACCACGGTAGACCTGCTGGGGTCAGGCAATCCTTCCACCTCAGCCTTCCAAGTAGCCGAAACTACGGGTGCACGCTATCACGCCCGGCTAATTTTTTTTTAATTGTAGAGATGAGGTCTGGGCAAGTTGCCCAGGTTGTTCTAGATCCCGCGAGCTCAGACAATCCCCTCACCTCAGCCTCTCAAAGTGCTAGGATTACAGGCTTGAGCCACCACGCCCAGTCGTGGCTTGGTTTTTAATACCGACTTTGAAAGAAGTCTGGAAGTTCCACAGTTCTTTGAGGACTTAAAGTCTTTTCCTTAAGACATAGGACCTTTAGCGATCTTGCTGGGCGCCACATAAAGGGCCCTCCTAGTGCACATAATCCTGCAACCTAGAGCACCAGGCTTCTTAGCCAGACTCACAGCAGAGCGGCCCCACCCACCGCCGCGCGCCCCGCCCACTCACCCGGACCTGGAAGCTGCACGTGCCTTTGCGCACCGCGTCCTCGTCTGCCTGCCACTGGTGTGGGCGTGACGCCTCGGGCACATAGGCTGGCTTCCTTCGCCGCAGGCTCTGCCGTAACTTGTTCATGGTGCCCGCCCCGTCTGGTGACACAGGACAGCAGTGTGGGTCAAAGGTGGAGGTCAGAAGGTATGGGGGGGCTCAAGGGGAGGGAACACAGTGCTCTGGGAGCATAGGGTCAGATAACACGAGCTTGGGTTACAGGGTCATTTGGTTAGAGGACATGGGATCAGCACCTCGAGTTAGGGGACACCGGGAAAGGAGCAGCGAAAGGCAGGAGAGTGAGAACTGAGCAATGGGGATTCAGAAGAATAAGGCTAAGGGAAACAGAGGTCTGGGGGGGAGGTTATGGATCACAGGTTTTAGGAGTTTGGAGGTTGGAATTTGATGGACAAGAGGCATGAGGTTCCAAAGGATGGGGAGTCAGGCATTGGAGGGCATGGGTGTAGAGGGCACAGGGGTCAAGAGTCACAGGGCCAGGACATAGAGTGAGGAGTTGGGAACCGCACACATCAGGGGTGCAGGAATCAGGCGTGGGGAGTGTGGGTGTGAGGAATGGTGGCTTATTTCTGTAACTCTGAGACACAGCCACTCAGTGACAACTGTGTCAAGTCTCAGACAAGGTTTCTGGGGTAGGGGGATAGGTGTGTGGGATGGGGGTAGAGGTGGTCAGTTACTTGGACAGTCTTCACTGATTGATAAGCCAGATGGCTGGGTGTGGTGGCATATACCTATAGTCCAAGCTACTTGGGAGGCTGGAGTGGGAGGATCACTTGAGCCTGGGAATTGGAGACCAGCCTAGGCAACATAGTGAGACCCCCGTCTCAAAAGAAGAAAAAAGGCCAGGTACGGTGGTTCATGCCTGTAATCCCAGCACTTTGAGAAGTGGAGGCAAGAGGATTGTCTGAGCTCAGGGGTTCGAGACCAGCCTGGGCAACTTGGTGAGACCTCATCAAGCCTGGGGGATAGAGTGAGACTGCAACTCAAAAAAATCAGTCAACAAATTAGCCAAGCATGGTGGCATGTGCCTGTGTTTCCAACTGCTTGGAAGGCTGAGGCAGAAGGATCACTTGATCCCAGGAGGTCGAGGCTGTGGAAGCTATGAGCATGCCACTGCACTTCAGCCTGGCTGACAGAGTGAGACTGACAAAAAAATTTAAAAAACAGACTGATCAGCCATCCTGACAGTCCCAGGAGGAGAGTGAGGGGACACACAGGACTGGGAGCACCAACAGCAGATGGGGACTGTGTGTGTGTGTAAGCAAATGTGCTATGATGTGTTTTGGAATGGTGTCTGTGAAGGCAGCAATAGCTGAATGTAACTATGGTCTGTGAGTGTATGTATTTCTGAAGACTCTTTGGAAGAATGCATGTCTGGGAATGGTTTATGAGAATATGCATCTGAGAATGCTGAGAATGCTGAGGGATCTGTGTCTATGAAGGTTGTGAAGTAGAAGTCCCTGAAGTTTGTTGCTGAAGGGCATTGATGTCTGAGTGGTTGTGAGTGTGTCAATGCATGCTGTGTATGTCTAAAAGTGTACTTGTTGTCTTTAAGAGCTTGCATTCAGTGCATATTGCCTGTGGGGGTGTGTCTGTGTGTCTTTGAAAGAGTATGTTGACCAGCCACGGTGGCTCACACCTGTAATCCCAGAACTTTGGGAGGCCGAGGTAAGAGGATTGCCTGAGCCCAGGGTTTGAGACCAGCCTGGGCAACTTGGTAAGACCTTGTCTCTAGAATAAATTAAAAAACTAGCCAGGCGTGGTGGCGTGTGCCTGAGGTTCCTGCTACTTGGAAAGCTGAGGTGGAAGAATCACCTGAGCCCAGCAGGTTGAGGCTGCCGTGGCCATGAGTACGCCACTGCACTCCAGCCTGGGCAACAGAGTGAGGCTTTGATTCAAAAAAAAAAAAAGAAAAAAGAAAGAAAGAGTATGTCTGTGTGGTGGCATGCACCTGTAGTTCCAGCTACTTGGAAGGCTGAGGCGGAAGGATCATCTGAGCCCTGAGTCAAGGCTGTGGGGGCTGTGAGTGAGACTCTAACTCAAATAAATAAATACATACATAAAAATGAAAGAGTATGTCTGTGGCTGTTGTCCGTGAAGCTGTGTCTCTGTGTGAAGATGTGGCTGTTGTCTGTGATGACACTGCCCCTGTGAGTGCATATGAGTGCATATGAGAGACCCATGAAACCATGTCTATGTCCAAGAGTGCAGTTATTGCTGGTTAGACTGTGTGGCTGTTGTCTTAGAGAGTGTGGATGAATGGGTGAGGGTGTGTCTGTGTATAGTAGTTTATCTATGAGTATGTGCCAAAACATGAGCTTCTTGTCTTTGGGAGTTTGTTCATGAATATTATGTGTAAGCATGTAGCTGTTGTCTATGTGAGTGCTAAAAATTCTTTGTGAGACTGTGTCTATGCAAAAGTGTACCTCTTTGTGAGAGCCTGCACCCACGGGTGCTGTTGTGAGGTTCTGTGAAAGTGTAGTTGAAGCTGGGCTCGGTGGCTCAGCCTGTAAATCCTGTGCTTTGGGAGGCTGAGGTGAGTGGATTGCCTGAGCCCGCAGGTTCGAGACCCACCTGGCAACTTGGTGAGACCTTATCTCTACAATAAATCAAAAAATCAGCTGAGCGTGGTAGTGCATGCCTGTAATTCCGGCTACTCGGAAGGCTGAGGTGGAAGGATCGCCGGAGCCCAACAGGTCGAGGCTGCAGTGCAGCCACTGCACTCCAGTCTGGGCGACAGAGTGAGACTCCAACTCAAAAAAAAAAAAAAGTGTGGTTGCTCCCTGTATAAGTGTGGGCTTGTGCATACTGTCTGGGAGACCATATCTAAGAGTGTATATCTGAGCATCTGTATCTGGCGAGTGCCTGTGATCACCTGAGTGAACGAGTCTGAGTGTTGTCTGAGAATGTGTCTGTACGTTTGTGCGTATGGATCCATCCATGTGAACATATTCTGTGTATGTGACTTTTGGTATGAATGAGCACCTACTTAAGCACATCTTCAAGTGCGTCCGTCACTGTGCTAACAAGCTTGTGTGAGGCTGGGCGAGGCGGCTCATGCCTGTGATCCCAGGTGAGAGGATTGTCTGAGCCCAGGGATTCGAGACTAGCCTGGGCAACTTGGTGAGACCTCATCTCTACAATAAATCAAAAAATTAGCTGGGCGTGGTAGCACATGCCTGTGGTTCCAGCTGCTTGGAAGGCTGAGGCAGAAGGATCGCCTGAGCCCAGAAGGTTGAGGCTGCAGTGGCTGTAAGCATGCCACTGCACTCCAGCCTAGACGATAGAGTGAGATCTCAAATCAAAAAAAAAAAAAGAAAGTGTGTGTGGATCTGAAAGAGACTGTCATCTGCAGATGTGTGTCTGAGTGTGTGTGACCTGCATCTGTGAGTGGGAGGATATCAGTGTGTGTGTGTGTCTGTGAATTCTGATAATCACTGAGGATGCAGGGAAGACATTTGAGGCTGTTCACTCATGAATGCGATTAAGTCTGTATGACTGTGGGGACAGTTCCTCTGGTCATGCTAGGCAGACCCATCTACCCACTCAGCCCCTGCCCTGTCCCAAGCTGGGCACTCACCTGGCTCCGTCCTGGAGGTTTCAGGGGGCCCCAGGGCCCCACAGGGGGCTGGGGGCAGATGCTGCTCAGGCCTCCTGGGTGCACCCTGCCCAAGAGAGGGAGGAAAAGGTAAGAAGTTTGTTTGGGGTGGGGCTCAGTCCCCTACCTCACCCTCCTTTGGATTTTGGTCAGCCCCCTCCATCTCAGGCTCCCTGATGAGAGCCCTAGTTGTCATAGCAACCGTTACCAGGGAGATCAGCCAGCTGGTTCCAAGGGCCCAGAAAGGAGTAGGTGTTTGGGGGGACATTTGTTGGGGACAGACTAGCCTCAGGAGGCCCTCAATACTCAGGGGGATGGTGTGAGAGTGGTCTTCCTCTCTAGGCAGATGTCCAGGACCACATAAACGTCCAGTCACACGTATGCAACCAGCTCATGTCTATAGTTATCCCTAGCACGAGGTTAGCATATAGCTCTGCACACTTGGTTACTCACAGACACAATCACAGCTACACACCTCGGATACACAGAAACAGTCATAGCCTAGCCGGGCGTGGTGGCACATGTCTGTGGTTCCAGCTACTTAGAAGGCTGAGGTGGAAGGATCACCTGAGCCCAGCAGGTCAAGGCTGTGGTGGCCGTGAGCGCGCCACTGCACTCCAGCCTGGGTGACAGAGTGAGACTCCGACTCAAAACAAAAACAAAAACAAAAAGAAAGTAATAGCCACAGAAAGCTGCCACTGTAAACATCTGGCCCATGTTTATGTTCACAGATGCACACAGTCTCTATGACAGACATTCATCCACATATATGTAGGGTGACCTGGCCTGCCTAGGCCCCGCCACAGACACCTGGTCACACTAACTACTGACATTTAGTCACTCCCACTTTCTCAGCCACCTACAAAGAACTGGGCCCAGGCACATCCACTAGAGTGTCACATGCACAGCCACACCCAGTGACAGTTATGTTTCCTTGGGCACCCACCCAAGAGACTGATGTCACAGGCCCACCCAGGCGGAATCACACCCAGAGTTCACCCATTTGGCCACCCAGTCACACACTAATGCGATCACAGCTACACACACACGTCACACATACTCCACTGCTCCACACTGACGTCTGGTCACGGATACACACAGACTGACACACATTTGCTCTCACAGAACCCACACACAGGCAGAGCTGCACGTGGACATTCAACTTCAGCTGTATCCGTCACACTAACTCCATTTTTGGTCACATGCTGTCATAAAGTCACTCATACCCAGTTACAGATGCTCTCATTTGGTAACAATATCAGTCATACAGTCTTTTATAACAGCCACACTTACATGGACAGCCCTCTGTACACAACCACACAACCATGCATTGAGATACTGATGGCCATAGCCTTGTACATTATACAAACACAAGGTATGGCATGCAACCACCCAGAAACAACTTTCCCCAAGGATGGCCACCCTCAGACACAGCCATACACATTCTAGAAGTAGTCTTGCATTTATCCAGTCAACCATCATAGTCACAATCCCATCACCCAGTATCCCATACACAGCTGTATCATGTCACACCACCACAGAGAACCACGCTGTCTTTCTTCATGCAGACACACAAGGCACACAGACAAGTCTGTGGCCACATATAATCACAGACCCATGTGGACAGGTGTACAAAGTCACAGCCCACCCGCAGAATGCCTCACACTAAGAGATATAAGCGTACAGTTTCAGTTTCCCACCTCACAAGTACACAGTGCAGGTGTATGCACAGAAATGCAGTGACCCAGATGTGGCGTTTATAGCTGGGTTTACACAGAACACATGGGTCCTGACAAAACCATGTGCGCAGCCAGTCACCTCATCCCCAAATCACAAAAATTCAAACACAGGTCATCCAGCATGCATGTGCCCTCATATACACACACAGAGACAAAAATAGGCACACAGCTACAGACACCCACATGCTCACAGACTATGACAGACACAGCACATATACTTACCCAGGGTCACTGACATGCAGGTCACATACAGAAGCCAGTCACATACACAACCCCACAAACACACACCGTTACCTGGCACCAGCACACAGACATGTCCATAGTCTTAATCTCACACACAATTAAATAACTCCTCATAATGGGGTTTCAGACACCAAGTCAAATACATACCCCAGATCACACATACAAGACTATAAATACACATGATCACTCAGTATCACACACAGAGCTAGAGATAGTCATTTATGCAACCCCAGTCACACATCCAGACATGGTTATGCATACGCAACCACTGTCAAACACCATAACATCACACAACCCCAGTCACACAGACACACTGTGACTTCAGATACAATGGCAGTCACACACCCAGAGTTGCTCAGGCAGTTGTGTGTCGCTCATGTATATAAAGTCAGGTACACACACAACCACAAACATTCTCAGTCATCGGGAAGATCACACAAGCACGTGGATTCACAGACACAACTCCACTTACACACATAGTCACAACTCCACCCACATCCTGTCAGTCACACACATGCCCAATTCCAGATTAACACGTATACTGTCACATATCTATCCAGTTATAGTTACCAGGGCACACAAACACAGGGTCACAAAAGACAATCACAGATACAACCACACAGTCAACAACCATGCACACACTCAAACACAGGCAGACTAAAAAGTACAGGGTTCTGTACAGTGAGCAGCTGTCATACACACATACACAGTCACACAAATACTGGGGTCACACACAGACACAATCCCAGACACCACCACAAGCATGCACACAGGCACACAACACAGTCACCAGCTACAGCGCATGCACACATACACAGCCATAGTCACACAAACACAGGGTCACACTCCTAGCCACCTCCCCATCGCTTGCTTTCCCCCCTTCCCCCCAGGTACCACACACAAAGCCGCCGTCACCATCACCACAGATGCTGCAGACAGACAGGGCTGCACTAGGTCCCTGGGGAACCGCCCCCAGACCAGCCTGAATCCTGGAGCCTAGGGGGGCAGGTCTATGAGGGGGAGGCAGTGCATTGTTTGCGGGTGGGGCCTCTCTCAGACAGCTGGGCAGCCCTGGGGACAAAGGGGTGGCCTTGGGGACCTATGTCCTGGGACCCTTGACCAAGCCCGGGTTAAGCCAGGGTTATCTGAAATTCTCCTTATTCAGGCTGGGGTGGGTTGGGGTGGAGTTCCAGGAACAGAGACCTTGTTTTGAGAAGGGGCTGTGCCTGGGACGCCGCCCAAGGGTCGGGGGGATGCTGTGCCCAGGACGCCTCTGAGGCCTGGGGCAGACTGCCTGGAATCCCCTCAGGCCTTGGTTTGGTGGGAAACCTGTACCCAGGGACCCCATCCTCAAGACCTTGCCAAGGGGGTGGTTGTGTTCAAAGATCCCGAGGCAGGGAGGGGTCAGGATTCTGTCTGGAATAGCCTCCTGGAGGCCTCAGTTCCGTATGGGGGCTGTGTCCCACACCCCATCCCCAAAACCTTGCCTAGGGAGTTGTACCTAGAATCTCTGTGCCCCTGTCCTTGATATCTTGGGGGTTCTATGTTCAGGATCCCTATTTCCAGGGCTTGGCAAAAAATGGCCCGGGGTCTCTGCCCAAGACCCCCGGCTCCCGGGCTTTGGCTTCGTGGGGGCCCGTTCCTGGACCCCCACCCAGGACAACCCTCTCCAGCCTTGGCACCCTCTCTCCATCCG
>NW_007030391.1:168926-169591 GCF_000164805.1 Carlito syrichta | reverse complement strand
CCCGCCGCCTGCTGGATATACAACGAGACCCCGCCCCGCTCCCGAGCCTCGCCGGCTCTAGCCCCGCCCCCGGGCAGCAGGCCACGCCCGCGCGCGCACGCCCCGCCTCCTCCGGTGCGGCCACCGCCCCGCCACGCCCATTGGCCGGTCCCGGGCTGAGTACGCATAGGAGCCTCGCTGAGTCCTTCCCACTGGCCCACCCAGGCGTGGGCTCGCTTCCCCTCCGTGACCCCTGACCTCGGACCCCCTCCAGTTCCGCGTCCGAAAGAGATGCTTCTGGAGGCGCCTTGCCGCCCCACATCCCCACATCTTCCCGCTAATCCTACGGTTTTCCCAGCCTGGCGGGGGCGGGCAGAAGCGGTGACGAGGCACTTTTTGCAAGGAAGGGGGGGGAATGAACAGACCCCGGCGTCCCGGTGCGTGGTCGGTTCGGCTTTGGGGGCGGGGGTGCCCGGCTGGGATCCGGGACATATAAGAGTAAAGATAGTACCTCAGCAATCCTCGAAGCAAAGTGCTGGTCCTTTGACAGGATAGAGAAGATCTATGGTCTCCTAGCTAGACTGACCATTAAAAATGAGATATAACCCAATAAGCACAATCAGAAACACAAAAGATGAAGTCACATCTGACCCTGAAAAAATACAAAAGATCATTGGAGACTACTA
>NW_007030391.1:165596-168813 GCF_000164805.1 Carlito syrichta | reverse complement strand
CTGCACCTGGAGGCCGCCGGCGAGCTCCTCCCCCTCTGCCCCCTACATCCCAGCGCAGAGAAAAGAGCTGGGGGAAGAGGAGGGCCACTTTATTCTGAAGATTCAACCCCCTACGTCTACCCCGCCCACACACTGAGTGGCTGGAATCCCGGAGAAGGCAGCTGGTGGAGGCGAGAAGGAAGGAGGCAAAGGTGAGGGCTGCCCCCACAACCAGCGTCTCTCCCCTTTCAGGGGAGACCGAGGCAGAGGTGAGGGGCTCTTCCTCTAGATGAGTCTGGATCTCCATGATGACATGCAGGGGGGCAAAGGGCTCCCTCAAATGTTGGCAGAAATAAGTTAACTGGTCCCCTGGCCTAGAGTTCTCTGGTGCCCACTTTGGAGTAGGGAGGAGTTGGGAGTTCCCTAGCTCCAGGGTTCCTGAGCTCCTGGGCCAAGGAGGGGAGCTAGGCAGGACTTCCAGAAAGCCCAAGGGGACTCCCCAGACCTGGACAGAGGAGGAAGAGATGGGAGGCACCATAGCAGGGGATGGCCTGCTCTGGGGCTGGGATTCCCCGTGGAGGCTGTCATGAGGGATCCACCCCGAGGCCCCCTTTGGTCAGGAGGCTGCTGGCAGTGGCTGTGTCTGGCTGGCGACTGGCCCAGTAGCGGTGGTAGGTGTCTTGGAAAAGGTCCCTGCAGGCAATGTGGGCGCGGAGGCGGGCGCAGGCCAGAAAAGCCCCTGCCAGCTTTCGGTGCAGAGCATAGGTCTCCTCAGGAGGGGGGCGCAGGCGGTGTCTCAGCAGCACTGGGATGAGGCCCTGTATGCGGCGGGCAGTATCTCCGGCCCCAAAGTCGTAGGGGCCCTGGGTGGCGAAGGGCTCCCCCAGGATCATCACTGCCTCCACGTGGGCGTCAGAGAATGCCTGGGGCGGGGACAGCAGATGCACCCAGTGTGGACATGGAGCCTTCCACTAAACACAGCAGAGACAAGCAGCCTCCCTCCCTCCAGTCTCAAGTCCCTGAGTCCCAGAGTAACAAGCATCTCCACTCCTTCCAGAGCCTCTAGTGGACAAGCAGCTCCCACTTTCCCCCAAATAAACAGCCCCTCACTTCCTCTCAGAGCATCCTACAGACAAGTAGCCCTCTACTCTCTTCAGAACAGATATGCAGCCTCCACTCCCACACCCCCCAGGATCCACTAGCAACCCCTGTCCCTCTATCTTATATGTTGCCCACTTTACTAGGGTACTGAGGAGCCAAGTAGCCACCTCCTCTTCCTCCCATTGCCCCCATAGAGATATGCGTCCCTCCTAGAATGCTCCCCATTCCCCCAGTATAGACATACAGCCTCTACTCTCCCCAGCAGAGACAAGCCCTCTCCCCACCCCGGAGTCCCTCAGTAGAGATAAGCAGCTCCCCCACTTCCCCCACCTAACAGATACCAGTCCCCTTCTCCCTCAGTGTCTCCCAACCTTGGTTTCAAAGCCTGTGAGGAATTTGAGGTCCCGGGATTCCTGCAGGACCCGGTCTCTGTCTCCATCAGCTGCAGCCTTCACCACCTGGGGAGATGGGTGAGGGTCAGAGGAAAAAAGGCCCAGCAAGGGTTCTGGAGAAAAGGAGCTGGAAGCCTGGCCCTGTAGTGTACCCACCCCATCCTTATCGATCTGGGCCCTTCCTCTCACCCAGAAGCTTCTCCCTCCCCAGTCTGCCCATCTGTGACTCAATACTGCTCCAGAGCCTGCGGTGGAGGTGGTCAGGGGTCCCACAGTGCCACAGTGAAAAAGCACAGAGGACGTGTCAAGGCTGCTCATGGTTCCAATACTCGACACAGATGTGACCACAGCCCAGAACTGCATCCCAGGTTGTCAGGGGTCATGTCTCTGTCTACTGCACTGGACTTTGAGCCCCATGAAAGCAAGGATCCCAGTTGGGTTTAGTGGCACAAGGTACAGGGTCTGGGTCTCAGGAGACCCTTGCTGAACCTTGCTTTAGCAAGTGAGCATGTGGGTGGAGCAGCTCTCCAGTCATGAGCTCATGTAGGGAGCACAGCAGTGAGGGCACGGATAGATGCCCAGCCAAAGCCAACTCGTATGGGTTCCCTCCCGATTCTGGGCTAACCAGCTGAGAGATGGGTAAGTTGCTTTGCCTTTTGGACCTCTACTTTCTCATCTGTGAAGTGGGATAACAGAAGTATCTTCCTCATGGGATGATTGTGAGGATAAAGAAGTGATGCCTGGCCAGGCACAGTGGCTCACGTCTATAGACCCAGCACTTTGGGAGGTGGAGGCGAGAGGACTGCCCAAGCCCAGGGTTTGAGACCAGCCTGGGCAACTTGGCAAGACCTCATCTCTACAATAAATCCAAAAATTTAGCTGGGTGTAATGGTGCGTGCCTGTAGTTCCAGCTACTTGGAAGGCTGAGGTAGAAGGATCGCCTGAGCCCAGCAGGTCGAGGCTGCGGTGGCCGTGAGTGTGCCATTGCACTTCAGCCCGGGCAACAGAGACCCCCAACTCAAAAAAAAAAAACAAAAGAAGTGACGTGTGTGGAGTGCCTAGAACAGTGTCTGCGTGTAAGAAGCTCCATAATACTATGACCTCCTATTAGTAAGAGGTAGATATGAGGGTGCCTACTTCACAGAAGAGGAAACAGGCTCAGAATGGGGAGTGGAGCCTGGGTCCAACCCTGAACCACTGCGTTGGCTTTCTTGTGAGGAGAGGGAGTACAGGATTCATCTGGCAGTTTGATTCTGTCTCTGTTCCTCCTGCCCGAGCCTGTCTGGCCATCTGTCAGGCCTGTGGTCCTCAGGGGCCAGTGTGACAGGGCTTTTTTCAACTGGCCAAGGCTGTAGGCCTGGGTGGGAGGGGAGGGTATTGGTGGGAAGCAGGATGTGACAACTACCGGCCTGCAGAGAGGGTCCCAAGGAGCCTGTCTGGGTAGGGGGCTACCAGCTCCTCCTTCCTGCTCCATCTCAGGGGTGGCCCCACTAGTCCCAGGCCAGAGCCATTGGCCTTGTCCTGGATACCTCCCTTTTCCAACTTCTAGCCTGTTTCCCATGGACAGCCAACTGCCCCTCTTGTGCTCTCCAAAGCCTCCCTGGGCTCCGCTTGTTGTTATGAGGGAGTTTTCTTTTTCTTTTTTCTTTTTTGTGTTGGAGTCTCACTCTGTCGCCCAGACTGGAGTGCAGTGGCCGCTCCCGGCCACCACAGCTTCGACCTGCTGGGCTCCGGTGATCCTTCTG
>NW_007030391.1:147981-164785 GCF_000164805.1 Carlito syrichta | reverse complement strand
CCCAGCACTTTGGGAGGCCGAGGTGAGAGGATTGCCTTAGCCCACAGGTTCGAGACCAGCCTGGACAACTTGGTGAGACTTCATCTCTACAATAAATCAAGAAAAATTAGCTGGGTGTGGTGGCACATGCCTGTAGTTCCAGCTACTTGGAAGACTGAGGCAGAAGGATCGCCTGAGCCACGGTCAAGGCTGCGGTGACCGTGAGCGTGCCACTGCACTCCAGCCTGAGCGACAGAGTGAGATTCTGACTCGAAGAAAAAAAAAAAAAGATATGCAGTATCTTATATATAACTCCAGACCAGGATCTGTGCTTCCACAAATCACTGGGGTTTACATGTGCATTAAAGTTTGAGAAGCACTGCTCTAGTGGGAATATCCCTTGACACTCTTGGCCTTTGCAAATGTTGTCTCTCTAGAATACCTTCCTAACCTTTCCTTAATTGGTCCTTCTCATCCCTCAGATCTCAACTCAACTCTGACATCTCTTTCAGGCTGAGTCAGGCTCCTCCTCCAGGCTCTCACATTCTCCTGTGCTTCCCCCATTCCAGTCCTGTCCACTCTAGATCCTCACCATCTGTCCCCTCCATTGGACTGAGCTCTGTGAAGGCAAGGACCTGGGCTGGACCTGGGTCACCGGTGTGTCCCCAGTATCACCTAGAATAGAGCTGGGCACAGAGGAGATGTCAGCAAATGTTTGAAATGATGACTAAATGATTTAGACACCCAGGTCGAATTCCCATCTCAACATATGGATGAGATGGTATATTCTCTGCAGCCTAAGACAAATAGACCTGGTGGGTGGGAGGGATGGGCAGAGTAGGTGAAGAAGCACTTCCTGCGAACAGAGCTGCCCTGGGGAGGTATGTGAGTATAGGCTGGATGCCAAGGCCCTGGGTAGGCTGGGGCTGGGGAGGGGACAAGATGGCCACGGTGGGCTGTTCTCTTAGTAGGGGTCTAGGCAGCCATTAGGAGCATGGGCTTGGACCCAAACAACCTGAGTTTGAATCTCAAGTCTGCTGTAATTTTAGGCAAAGTGACTTAACCTCTCTAAGGCCCAGTTACTTCATCTGTAAAATGGGGCTGAAAATGGCCCCTACCTCACAGAGTTGCTGGATGGTTTAAATTGGTTACACATGTAAAGTACTTAAAATGGTCTGACATAATATGCAGTGCTTGGTGTTTGTTAGCTGCTACTAATATTATTATTTATTACTTCTTAATCCCAGATACTGTACTTCTCCTTTTACCCCTCTGCCTCAGTATATGGCTTGGGCCTCTGCCCTTTTGAGACCACAGGATCAGAGGGACTCACCTCAATGTAATGGTCTGTGAACTCTGTCCCAAATTCCCGGCTTGCACCAAAGTCCAGTAGGGTCACCTGAGAAGGAGGAACGGTGAAAGGAATGCTGGGATCCTATTGACATCCCTGTTGTTTATTGGGGCAGCCAGGATCCATCTCTCCCTCTCCACAATTCTGCCCACCCCTGCCAGAGACCCTGCCTGGCTGACTCCCTGGGCTCCTGGCCTCTAGTCTCCACACTTCCAATCTACCCTCACTGGACAGCTGAAGGTATCTGGATTTTTTTTTTTTGTCCTAATTGTTTATTTAAGAACAAATTTTAGGCCGGGTGTGGCGACTAACACCTGTAATCCCAGCACTTTGGGAGGCTGAGGTGAGAGGATTGCTTGAGCCTAGGAATTCAAGACCAGCCAAAACAATACTGTGAGACTGCCTTTCTACAAAAAATAAATTATCTGGGTGTCGTGGTGCGTACCTGCCACTTCACTCCAGCCTGGGAGACAGAGTGAAACTCTGACTCAAAAAAAAAGGAACAAATTTTAGGCACACAGAAAAAAAAAACCAGAGAATAATAAAATATATAGAAAAGTAAAACGAATACCCACAAATCCTACCACCCAACATAAAATATAAAATATCCATCCAGGTGGAGCCTCCGATGTATCCCGCCTGATCCCACCTCTTCCGTGTCCTCAGGGTCACTACTTTCCTGAAATTATTATTATAAAATTGTTATTTCCTGAAATCCCCATGCATACATTTCTGCTTTCTATATATGTGTGTACCCCTAAACATTAATAATATGCATATTTGAAAACCTCCTGTAGTCGGCTTTTCCTGCAACTTGTGCTTTTTGCCTGACATGGTTTGGAGAGTTGTCCCCATTGCCCTGTATGGCTCCAGCTCATCCTTCATTCTCCCCTGCTGTGTAGGGACGACACTGCATGTGTATATCACAGTGCACCTGTCTGGGCGAAGGGCACTGCGGCTGCTTCCTTTTTTCTCCATATGTTTGTCATTGTGAATTATTTCTGACTTTTGTGCTCAATGAACACGTTCAAGAGTATCTCTAGAGCAGTGCCGTTTGAACAACTGAACACAACTTCCAGTAACAAATGCAGTGCAGACTGGGTACCTGTGCAGCTGGACACAGAAACGGAAACATCAAACAAAAGTGTCTCAAAAGAATTAGTATCCCAAACTGGACACAGTGGCTCATGCCTGTAATCCTAGCACTTTGGGGGACAGAGGCAAGAGGACTGCCTAAGCCCACAGGTTCAAGACCAGCCTGGGCAACTTGGCAAGACCTCATTCTACAATAAATCAAAAAATTAGCCAGGTGTGGTAGCGTGTGCCTGTAGTTCAAGTTACTCAGAAGGCTGAGGCAGAGGATCGCCTAAGCTCAGCAGGTCGAGGCTGCGGTGGCTGTGATCATGCCAATGTACTCCAGCCTGGGCGAAAGAGTGAGACTCGGACTCAAAAAAAAAAAAAAGTATTCCTACCATCTGAGGCACATGGACATTTTCTATTCTATTCCACCAAAACAAAAAGTGCTGTTTGAACCCAAAACAGTGAGGTCAGGACTCAAGTCACTTGGAGTTGGATAAACTCCTTCCTGGGGTTATAAGCCCACAGGGAGACATAGGGTGTGTGCATGCAGGAGTGGGGTGAGGGACTAAGGCTGGAGCCTGGGTGGGGCCGCAGGAGGTCGGCAAAGGGTTCAGACTTGATTCTGAGGGTGCTGGGGGGCTGCGGAAGGGATATCTTGAACAGATATGTTTCCAAAAAATCCCTCTGAGGACAAAATAGGGACAGACCACTTTGGAGAGCCACACAAAGATGTGTCCACACAAGCTAAAGTCTGGAGGTCAAACTTCCCTTCCAGGCCTTTGTACCCCATGTGCCCTGGGAATACTCTGCTCTCTGGATGGCTGTCTCCTTTTCCTTCTGTTCTCAGCTTTCATGGCACCTCCTACAAGAAGCCTTCCTTGATCTCCACTTATTCCAGACAGGGTCAGGTACTTTCCCTGAGATCCCACGGCTCACTGTACCTCCCCACCCTGCCTTGACCCCTCTCCTGGTGCCTCCCCCACCCCAGCCCTGACCCCTTTCCCTGTGTCTCCCCCACCCCACACTTGACCCCTCTCTCTGTGCCTCCCCCATCCCGGCTTTGACCCCTCTCCTTGTGCCTCTCCTGTCCCTGTCCAGACCCTTCTCCCTGTGCCTCTCCTATCCTTGTACTGACCACTCTGGCCTATGCTTCTTCATCATGGTACTAACTACTCTAGGTCATCATTGTATGGTGACGGGTTCCCCTACTGGGAACTCTAAGAAGGCAAGGGTCAGGAATGCCTTGTCATCATTGTCAAGTGACAGAGTGGGTGCATAATATGTTCTTTTCTTTTTGTAGAGACGAGGTCTTGCGTGCTGCCCAGGCTGGTCTTGAACTCTTGGACTCTGGTCTTGCACCTTGGCCTCTAAAAGTGCTAGGATCACAGGTATGAGCCACCACGCCTGGCCATGGAGTGTTCTAAGTAGTGATGGCTAACTGCCTTCCAAAAGTTGTGCTTCCTCTTCCATACTGTCACATTGCCACTGGGAAATGACTGTCTAGCCAGACTCCATTTTCCAATATCCCTTGCACCTAGACAGGTCACATGACTAATTTTCATCAATGAAGTGGTAAAGAGAATGATGTGACATTCTGGTCAAAGCAGTTGGGGAGCAACCTCTCTCTCCCTCTCCGTTGGAAGGACAGCAAAGCAGAGCTTTAGGCAAGAATACAACCACAAAAGGGAAGGAGCCTGGGGCCCTTAGTCACCACCTGGAGATGGGCCATCCAGCCTGTTGAGTAATAAGCTGCTGTTGTGTTGAGCTACTGAAATATCAAGGATTGTTGTTACAGCAGGGAATGTACCCTGACACACATTACAAAGAACCAACCTGGTGGCTGGAAGCGTCATACAGAAAGTTGGCCCAGTTGGGGTCTGTCTGCATGAATCTGAACTCGAACAGCTCCTGCAGACACAGCCTCAGCAGCTGGAAGCAGATCTGGGGTGGGGAGGACATTCAATGTGACTTTCCCCTGTAGGGCCCTCCCCACCAGCCCTGCCATGGGCAGTGCCCTCTCAACTGTGCCACAAGACCACGTACCTGGTTCCGGGTGTCCTGGCTCAGGCCCCGGCACTGGTCCAGAGGAACCCCTCCAGCTAGTTCCATGCCCAGTACCCGCGTCGTGCACAGCTCCTTAACCACAGCTGGCACCCGGAAGAAGGGGTCACCTGCCAACAGCTGTCTGAAGGCGGGAAGGCAAAAACAGGGCTGTTTCAGGCCCCTGGGACCCAGCTCAAGGCCTCCTCGCCTCCTCTCAGAAGCCCTCCGTGAACAACCTATGTCCTACCCTTCTCTGGCCTCTGTGTGCCCTGGCTGGTGACTACTACCTGGCTAGACTGATATTTAGTAAATATCTCTGAGGTGCCTGCTGTGTACCTGCCCCTAAACTGGGTGCTGCTGGAAACCCAGTTACCCCTTCCCTACCCAAAACCTTTCCATGACTTCTGGTTGTCACAACATGAGTTCAGTGCATTTAGCCTGTGTGGTCCTTTTTTCATCGATTTATGAACTCATCTCCAAAATCATCACTGATGTAAAAATTTGTGCAGTCTACAGTAATACTCATGGGTCTCAGACCCACCCCTTCAACCCCAGAGACCACACTCTAACAAACAGACCAATCACAGCCTGAGATAAGTGTGTCATTGTAAGATCTGGGAGCAAAGAACACATGTGAGGTCAAGTTAAGGTTCTGTGGGAGGAGAGTGAGGGGAAGCAGGGGAGTAGAGAGGTGGTTATTCTATGGGCACTGGGAAATTCGTGGGGAGGGTCTCCCCAGATCCCACACAGAGCGCTTGGCCCCTCCTCCTGCTTTGTGCTCTTCTCCCCAAGGTCCTGCCTCGGGGTTTGTATTTTTGTCCCTGTTTATAAGATCTCTGATGTCTGGACCACTCCTCCCGAGCCAGGCCCGGTGCTGAGCATTTAATCAGCACCATTCCTTTTTATCCTCATTCAACAGAAGGGGACACTCTCCTGAGGCCACAGTACAGATCCAGGCCACAGTCTGTTAAGGGCTGATCCAGGATCTGATCCCATATCTGAGTCCACGCGCACGCCTCTAACCACTGCCTCGTACTGACATTTCTCTCACTGTTCCAGCAGCAGTAGCTCACTCATTTTCACTGCTCTATAATATTCTGCTGATGAGCTGGGCACAGTGGCTCATGCCTATAATCCCATCACTTTGGGAGGCTGAGGTGAGAGGATTGCCTGAGCCCATAGGTTCGAGATCAGTGCGGGCAACATGGCGAGACTGCGTCTCTACAATAAATAAAACAATTAGCTGGGCATGGTGGCGCATGGCTACTTGGAGGACTGAGGTGGAAGTCTAGGCTGCAGTGGCTGTGAATGTGCCATTGCACTCCAGCCTGGGCGAAAGAGTGAGACTCCAACTCAGATAAAGTAAAATAAAATAAATACTTTGCTGATGAATACACCATATCTTATTTACCCACCCTGCTGGATAAATTTGACAGATTTGGGTTATTTCCAACATTGGGCTGTTGAAAACAATACTGCTCTGAGTATTCTAGAAAAATTTGATGGTGTGTATCCTGGCATAAGAGCCCCTAGAGTATTCGGCAAGGACGGTAATTGTTGGTTGCAGGATAGGTAAATATAAAGGCTTATTTGATGATGTCAAGCTGCCCTCCTGCCTACAGTGCATAAGAGATGTTCTGGATCCTTCTCTGCAACTCCTGAGCTGTCAGACTGCTTAATCTTTGTCAGTCCAGTAGATGTAACACTGTCTTGGACACATGTGCCATCTGACAGAGGAAAAAGCTGACATGCAGAGAGAAGTGACCTGCCTGAGCTCCCAGAGGAGGGGGGGTTGAGGATGGGGGATGGTGAGTGAAGCAATGAGTGACTGGATAGATGGAACAAATGATTGAAAGAAACAAAAAGAGTTTGCCAGCCCCACCCCAGAGGCTAGAGGGCCATCCATTTCCCACTCAGCCTGGGAGGGAAGGAAGGAGGGAAGCTGGAGAGAGGGGTCCCTGAGGTCTGGCAGGGGCATAGCTCACCTGAAGTTCTGGGCACAAGCTGCCTCGCGACGGTAGTCACACTCCCAAGCCAGCTCCTGCTGCAAGGCCTGCAGGCTCTGCTCGGCAAACAGGCCTGAGGGGGTGGCCATGTCAGCCAGGGAAGGAGTCCCCGGGCTCTGCTCACAGACACCCTCTCGCGCCATTCCTGTCTGGGTCTGTCTGGCCGTCCCCCATCCCTCTTGCTCCAGGCCTTTACCCGTATCGCACATCCATCCACATGCTCTCCCTCTGTCCTTCACACGAGGCCTTTTCAGCAGCCTTTCTAGTTCCTGGCAGCTCTTCATCCACTCCACCAACACAACCCACTCCTCCTCTTCAGACACCGTCGCACATGCTCTGACACAAACATGCTGCCCGGCGGACTCCCCCTTTCTGTGTCTGTGGCTGTTTTTCACACCCACAGTCCCTCTCCCTGCACTGTACATCCTCTGCAAGTCAGTTTCTGGATATCGGCCTGGGCTTCTGTCTCTGTAAGACTTTTCCTCACGCACACACATGCCCTCTGGACTCCTCTTGCGTCAAGTGTCCTTTCTGTCTCACACACATGACATTAGCACCCCCTGCCCTGGGTTCCCTCTGTCCAGCCCACTTTCTCTCTACAAGCATCCCTCCTGGGTCAGGGAGGAGTTAGAGCCTCACCCTCAGGCAGTGCTGCACTCAGCTTGAGCACCGCCAGCAGGTTCTGGACATCGCTCTGGATGCTCTGGGCAACGCCCGGGTACTGGTAATGGGAAGAGTGAGAGAGTCACTCATCTAGCCAGCAGGGCGCCCACCCCACCTTCCCAGCCTCCCTTCTCACCTGGATCTTCACGGCCACCTCCGTCCCATCCCTCAGCATGCCCTGGTGCACCTGCCCGATTGAGGCAGCAGCAAAGGGCACCTCCTCCAAAGAGGCCACCTTGGCCTGCCAGTTCCTGCCAAGCTCCTCTTCGAGAACTCTCTGGGGAGCGGTCATAACAATCACCATCATGGCTGCAGGCAGCTGGGTTCATTCCCCATGCTGAATGCTTTACATGTTAATAACCCCAGCACTCAGTTGGGTGCAGTGGCTTACAACTGTAATCCTAGCACTTTGGGAGGCAGAGGCGAGAGCATTGCTTTAGCCCAGGAATTCAAGACCAGCCTGGGCTATTTGGTGAGACCTTGTCTCTACAATAAATAAAAAAATTAGCTGGATGTGGTGGCACACACCTGTAGTTCCAGCTACTTGGAAGGCTGAGGAGGAATGATCACCTGACCCCAGTAGGTGGAGGCTACAGTGGCCGTGAGTGTGCCATTGCACTCCAGCCTGGGCAACAGAGTGAGACTCTGACTCAAAAAAATTAAAATAAAATAAATAACCCCAGTACTCACTCTGTGCCCAGCTCTTGGCTGCCACCTCATTTTATAGACAGTGAAACTGAGGCTCAGAGAGAAGTCCCTTGCCCAAGGTGACCAGCTAGGCACTGGCAGACTGGGATGCCCAGCCTAGCTTGTGTCTTCTCAGCCTGTACTCCCCAGGTTGTGCAAGCTGTTGTGGGGATTGCTATAATATATAGTTTATTTATTTATTTACTTTAGAGACAGGGTCTCACTCAGTGCCCAGGCTGGAGTGCAGTGCCACAGTCAAGGCGCACTGCAGCTTTGACCTCCTGGGCTCAAGTGCCAGGATTACAAGTGTGGGCTACCACACCCAGCCTCTATTTATAGTTACGACTGACAGGAGTCCTTTATCTACTCCAGTATTGTGTTATTAACTGGAAGTTAATGTGATAAAGAAGAGCTGAAGTTTATAGAGGGCTTCCTGTGGGCCGGGTCCCATTCAGAATGGCTCACAGAGAGGCAGAAACTGCCTGGGACCACATGGCTAGTGAGCAGAACAGAGATGGGAAGGCAGGCAGGTGACTGGCTTCTGGATTCCATGCCCTAACCCAGCTCATGTCTGGGGCACTTACTTGGTGCCAGGCGCCGTGCCAACCTATTTACAGGTACAATCTCCTTTAATTAAAAAACAGTAATCACAGCTAAAACTGACACACTATGCCCCCCAAGAGGGCTGTCCTAAGTGCTCTGCGTAGATGAATTTACATGACCCTGTCATAAGTGTGGCTATCACTGTCACCACTTCCCAAATGAGGTAACTGAGGCACAGAGTGGTCAAGCTGCATGCCTGAGACCACACAGGTAGCGAGTGGCAGACATAGGGTTTGAACCTGCAAAGTGTGGCCCCTAATTACTGTGCTTTGCTGCCTTGACAAAACGCAGTCTGTGCCTGGGACTGGACCAGGCATTTTGTACTATCCTCTAATTTAGTCATCACAGCAACACTATGAGGTGTCTACTTTGGTGATCCCCATTTTGCAGGTGGGAAAATTGAGGCTCAGAGTCAGGCAGGGAGCAGAGTAATGATGCCAGGAGAACTAGGCAGGCTTGGTGGGGTGAGAGCAGACCTCCCCCCCCAGCACTCCCCCCGCAGGCACTCACCAGCATCTGCCAGCGGGGCATGAAGTCAGCGCTCTGGCGGACCCGCTCAAAGATGCGCTGCAGCTGGGGGCTGATGAAGCTGTTGTCTTGGGAGACAGTGGGGCGAGGGGAAAAGTAAGGGAAGAGGCAAAGAGGGACCCCTTGGGGTATCTGAAGTCCGGGTTTGTTTGTGGGTGGGGCGGGTGGAAGTGAGGTCAGGGGTCAGGAGTCGAAAGCCATGCTGTACCCTGGATGCTGAGCATCTGGCCAACCTTGAGGGCGGCCCCCCGAACTGTACATAAGGTCTGCACAATCCGCTCGGCGTTGGCCTCTGACAGGAAAGGGCTGGAGCCCAGCGGGGAGCCACCCTCTGGGGAGGAGAGAATGAGAATTAGTATTTCAACTGCAAAAATAGTCACAGCACACCAACCAGAATGGCTAAAATGAGAAAGACAATATCAAGAGTTGACAAAGATGGGAAGCAACTTGAATTCAAACACTACTGACAACAGTGTCTTGACACACACCTTTGGAAAACGGGAAGTTTCCAGTACAGCATATAAACCCAATTCCTCTCCTAGGTGTATACACAGAGAAATGCATAAATGTGTCCATCAACAGATGGTACAGGGATGTTCACAGCAGCACTTACTCACAACAGTCCGAAACTAGAACACCCCAAACAACCGTAAATGAATAAACAAACTGTAGGAGATTCAGAGTTACGGCTACAGCACTGAGTAACAAGCTACCGCTAAACACGACAACATGGACGTGTCTCACAAACGTGGCGCTGAGTGAAAGACCCTGATGCGTAAGAGAATGGAGTCCGATTACATTTATGGAGGGAGCAAAACCAAGCCAAACTCATGGAGGGTGTCAGCGGGAACAAGGACAGGAACAGACACAGTGTACTGCTAAAGGAGGGAGGGAAGGAGGGAGAGGGATAAGGGATACAAAACCATCCACTGAATACCATGCTCACTACTGGGGGACTCGTCAGAAGCCCAAGCCTTGCCTTCATGCGATACACTTACGTAACAAATCCTCAACCATACCCCATGATTCTAAAATTAAAACAAAAGAATTGAGGGTGTCAGAAGCTAAGACAGTGGTCACTTGATGAGGGGGGTGACCAGGTGGGGGCACGAAAGACGCTTCCAGAGAGCCCTGACCATATTCTCAAAATGTAGTCCAGGGACTCCTGGGAGAGGCAGGGAGACTGTGAGATCAAACTGCTTTCATCATAATACTAAGATGTTATTTTCTCTTTTCCACTCTCATGCTCCCAAGAACATTCAGTGGCTCCAGGACATGTGAAGACATCATCACTCTGACAGCTGAGTAAATGCATACATGTGTATGCTTCTGTCTTAAAAATTTCTTAGTTTTAATCTCTAATACAGTAAACATTGATAAATATGACCCACATAAACAAGCTCTTTGGAATCTTCATTCTATTTTTAACAGCCTTATTAAGAAATAATTCATGTACCATATAATGCACACATTTAAACTATGCAAACCAATGGATTTTAGTTATTTACAGAGTTGTACAATCACCACAATTAATTTTAGGACTTTTTTATCACCCCAAAAAAGAAGCCCTGTACCCATCAGCAGCCACTCCCCATCTCTCCTAATCTCCCCAGTCCTTGACAACTACTAATCTGTTTTCTGTCTCTACAGATTCCCCTATTCTATATATTTCATATTAATGGAATCATCCAATTATGTGGCATTTTTGTGTGTGGCTACTTGCAGTTAGAGTAATGTTTTCTTTTTATGTGTGTGTGTGTGTGTGTGTGTGTGTGTGTGTGTGTGTGTGTGTGTGAAACGAAAAACAAAAACGCACGTACACAGACAGAGACCAGCTACGTAGAGATTTAGCTGTAAACACCCCACAGCTCAGATGAATAAAAAAAGATAACCAAATAAAAGAAAACCAGAACGATGCAAACAAGGGCATAAACAAGAAAAATGATTCTTTTCTTAAACAATTTAAGCCAGGGGAGAGCGTGAACCCAGTTGCCCACTACCACAAATTATGCAATCAAGTTTCCCACATTTGGGGAAATCACAGGGGTCAGCACACCCGGAGTGCAATAGGTGAGCCTCGCCCTCGGAAAACCACCTTCATGATCATGGTATGTCCCCTGCCAGGTAAGTATAGCATAATGTTTTCAAGATTCAACCATGTTATAATATATATCAGTACTTCATTCCTTTTTATGGCTCAGTAATATTCCATTGTATGCACAGACCACGCTTTATGCATCCATTCACCAATTTTTTTTTTTTTAATCGGAATCTCACTCTGTAGCCCAGGCTGGAGTGCAGTGGCACACTCATGGTCACCACAGCCTCGGCCTGCTGGGTTCAGGCGATCCTTCCTCCTCAGTCTTCCAAGTAGTTGGAACTATAGGTGTGCACCACCATGCCTGGCTAATTTTTTTTTTAATGTAGAGATGAGGTCTCGCCATGTTGCCCAGGCTGGTCTTGAACCCCTAGACTCAGGCAATCCTCTTGCCTCAGCCTCCCAAAGTACTGGGATTAAAGGCGTGAGCCACTGCACCTGGCTCATTCACCAGTTTTGAGGGTGTGTGGGGATCCTGAAACCAAGGAGGTTTTTTTTTTTCTTTTTGAGTTGGAGTCTCACTCTGTTGCCCAGGCTGGAGTGTAGTGGCACGATCACAACTACCACAGCCTCAACCTGCTGGGCTCAGGCAATCCTTCCACATCAGCCTTCCAAGTAGCTGGGACCACAGGCACACATCGCCACACCTGGCTGATTTTTTTTTACTGTAGAGAAAAAGTCTCGTCATGTTGCCCAGCTTGGTCTCGAACTCAGTCTCCCAAAGTACTGGGATTACAGGTGTGAGCCACTGTACCCAGCCTAGGGTTTCTTGATCTGGGTGGAGATGCACCTGCTTTGTGAAAATGCACCAAGCTATACACTCATAGATATGTATGCATGGTATTATATGCAAATTACATTATACTTCAACAAAGCATTTCTTAAGCTATAAACTATTTTATAGAAATTGTATTGAATTTTATTGAGTGTTCACTTTTTTCCAGGCAGAATCCTAAGTGTCTTTGTGATTCTCTGGCTAAATGCCCAGTTACCCCCAAGAAATATGAACTATCAATGCTTTAATTTTCTTTTCTTTTCTTTTCTTTTTTGAGTCAGACTCTTACTCTGATGCCCAAGTTGGAGTGCAGTGGCATGCTCACAGCCACTGCAGCCTCAACCTGCTGGGCTCAGGTGATCCTTCTACCCCAGTCTTTCAAGTAGCTGGAACCACAAGTGTGTGCCACCATGCCTGGCTAATTTTTTGAGTTATTGTAGAGATGAGGTTTCACTAAGTTGCCCAGGCTGGTCTCGAACCTGTGGGCTCAGACAATCCTCTCACCTCTGCCTCCCAAAGTGGTGGGGTTACAGGTGTGAGCCATCACACCCAGTTTGCTTTAATTTTCAAGGAGAGAAAGCAAGAAACTCAGAGAGGTACAGCACTTGGTCCTGGGTCACACAGCCAAGAAGTGGCAGAGCAGGGTGTACACTCAGATTGACCTTACCCAAATCCTCCACCTACGAGCAATTTTTTCTGCTTAGAGACAGGGTCTTGTTCTGTCACCCAGGTTGGAGTGCAGTGGTGTGATCATAGCTCACTGCAGCCTCTAACTCCTGAATTATTTTAGGGATGATGAAAATGTCCTAAAATTGATTATGGTAATGTCTGCACAACTCTGTGAATATACTAAAAAACACTAAATTGTATACTGTAAATGGGTGAATTGCATGGTTCATGAATTTTTCTCAGTAAGGCTGTTAAAAATAGAACAAGGATCCCAAAGAACTTGTTTATGTGGGTTATATTTATCACCCAGATAATTTTTTTAAAAAACATTTTTTTGTAGAGATAAGGGCTCCCTATGTTGCCCAGGCTAGTCCCAAACTCCTGGCCTCAATCGATCCTCCTACCTTAGCCTCCCAAAGTCCTAGGATTACAGGCATGACCTACCATGCCCAGCCCCCTTTGACATTTTCTTTTGGAAAAAATCCAGACAGAAAAGTTGCATGCCTAATATGAACCCCCGTACACCCTCCACCTCAATTCAGCATTGTAACATTCCACTTCATCTGCGCTATCCTTGTGTGTACCCACACACTTGCTATTATTATTTTTTGCTGACCCACTTGCATGTAGTTGCATTTAGGCTTTGCTAAGAATAAGGATATTTCACTACACAATCACAGTACCATAACTGCGTGTCAGGAAATTAATACCTACTATCCAGTACATATTCAGATTTTCTATTTGTCCCTGAAGAGTGTTTTATAGTTATTTTTTTCAAACTGACATCCAATCACAGTTCACACACTCCAGTTGTCAATTAAAGTCTCTCTCGTCTCTTTTTAATCTAGAATGTCCACCCCCACTTTTGTTTCAAGACCTTGACTTGAGGAATCTTCCCCACAAACGCTACATGTCTAATTCCATCTCTGTTGTATACAGACCCCCACGGGCACTTCTATTTTCAGCTTTCCACTCATGCTCAGAGTTAGGGACTCCCAATGACTTCCATTTTTTCTCAGATAATATGCTTCTACTAATCAAGACTCTGACAGTGGTTTAGCCCTGTTCTGAGCACTTCACAATGCCCCCAAGAGGAGGGTATATTATCATCACCTCCATCTTCCAGATGAGGAAACGGGGGCTCAGAGGGGTGAAGCCACTTTGCCCTAGCTCACACAGGAAGGGCAGGATCTGAACCTAGGCAGTGCGACTCACTCACCTGACTGCAGCCGTCCTCCTGGCAGGGACTTCTTGGCCACCTCTGCCAGTGCTCCCAGCCCCAAGCCCACAGCAAGTCCTGGAGAGCGAGAAGAATCTGAGGACCCGCTTGCCTGGGTGCCCCCCTCCACCCTCTTTCCCGTCCTCTTTCTGTAATCATGCTTGCCTCCCAACTTTTGGCTGCCAACCCTCTGCATCCCTCTGTCTCCAGAGCAGTCTCTTTCATTTTGCTCGGGATTTCCTTCAGAGTGAGGCTGCCTCTTTCTTGATCCCTCACTCCAGGCCTCTGTCTCCCTCCCGGCAGCTCTCAGCCCTGGCAGCACATTACAGTCACCAGAGGACCTTTGGTAAATACCATGCCCAGACCCCTCCCCCAATATTCTGATTAACCTGGACAGAGATGAGGCCTAGGAATTTGTACGTTTTAAAAGCATCCCAGCTGGGCGTGATAGCTCAAGCTGTAATTCCAGCACTTTGGGAGGCTGAGATGAGAGAAGTGCCTGAGACCAGGGGTTCGAGACCAGCCTGGGCAACTTGGCAAGACCTCGTCTCTATAATAGATCAAAAAATTAGCCGGGCATGGTGGCATGCGCTTGTAGTTCTAGCTATTTGGAAGGTTGAAGTGGAAGGATTACCTGAGCCCAGCAGGTCAAAGCTGCGGTGACCGTGAACGTGTCACTGCACTCTAGCCTGGGTGACAGAGTAAGACTCCAACTTAAAAAAAAAAAAAGAAAAAAGAAAAAAGAAAAAAAAAATCCCAGATCATTCTCATGTGTGGCCAAAGAAGGCCCAGAAACAATCACCCCAGGTCTTGCTGTTGTCTAGTGACACCTGTTTCTCTGTCCACCTTCTCTTCTTTATGATTGTCTCTGCTTTTCTAAGTCAGGTATTTCTCCATCTCTCCCCTTCTCTCCAGGTGGCACATCTGTCTAGGGCCCCTTCTCTCTGTTCCTCCTTTTGATGTTATCTGTCTATCTCTGATTTCCTCTGCTTCCTCTCGCTCCTTATTCCCACAGGCATGTTGGGTCTGTCAATCTTTTACTGTCACTATCTCTGTAAGTTATTGTAGTTGACATTTTCTACTTTGTTTTATTTTATTGAGACAGTGTCTCACTATGTTGCCAGGCTGGTATCGAACTCCTGGCCTCAGGCAATTCTCCTACCTCAGCCTTCCAAAGTGCTGGGATTACAGGCGTGAGCCACTGCACCTGGCTGCATTTTCTGAGTAGAAATTGTTCCCAGTGCTTTATATGCATTCTCATCTTGTCCTCAACTTCATTAAGTATGTTTTACAGAAAAATTTCCATTTTACAGAAAAGGAAATTGAGATTCAGAGAAGTTAAGTAACTTGCCCAAAGTCATAAAATGAGGACACAGCAGAGTCACCCCTTGAGTCCTAGGCAGCCTGGTGCCAAAGCTCTAATCAGTGCACCAACTGCCTCTTTAGACTATGAATCTCTGTGTGTTTATTTATATGTTTATATATTTATTTATTTAGAGCTGTGCTCTCATTCTGTCACTGAGGCTAGAATGCAGTGGCACAATCACAGTTCACCACAACCTCAACCTCTGGGGCTCAGGAGATCCTTCTGCCTCAGCCTCCCAAGTAGCTGGGATTACAGGCACAAATGCGCCACCATGCATGGACAATTTTTTTTATTTATTGTAGATACAAGGTCTTGCCATGTTGCCCAGGCTGGTCCTGAACTCCTGGGCTCAATCAATCCTCTTGCCTTAGTCTCCCAAAGTACTGGGATTACAGGCATGGGCCAACGTGCCCAGCCTGAATCTGCATCGTTAAAACTTGAACCATGACCCATAGTAAAGAAGGCATTTATAACTTGCATAGATCAACATATATATGTTTCCTGAATCAAAATTTCCCCTGGCATAGATCAACATATATATGTTTCCTGAATCAAAAGTTCTAGAGGTGCACTCATATTTTCTATTCTTTTTATTTGCTAGTTGTAACCCACTCAATTATTTCATGCAGGTGGTGACCTGAAGTTTGAACAATCTGGCTGCATAACCCTGAGTGAAGTTACCTCAGCTCTCTTAGTCTCAATTTCCTCATCTACAGAATGGAAATAAACACTCACTGATTCAGTGCAGCAAGAGCACATTACAGCTTCTCAGATAAATGTTCTCATTTATTTCCTCTCTCTTTCTCTTGGCATTGCAGGCCTTTGCCTTCATCCCTCTGTCTCTCCCTCCTCTCTGTCTGATTCATTCTCTCCCTCACTTCATTCTGTAAACGTAGCCCCCTCTGATCAAGGTCACACCTAGATCCCTCAAAGTCACACCTACCCCCAAAGTTGGCCAAGCGGCTGATGCGGGAGGCAGGCACCTTGCGTTCTCGAGAACTGTCACTCAGCTGGGAAATGGGGAGAAGTTCTGAGCACGGTGCCCAAGAAGTCCAACCAATCTGCCACCACACCCTTCCCCAAGCTCAGGGGGCCAGCAGTCTTCAGCGGGTATTGCTGGGTGTGTGGGGCCATGATACCTGGGGCCGGGGTGTCTTCTTGAGACGGGCCTCCCGTGCCCTGCGAATGTCCTCCTCATCCAGGCCTCTCCCAGACCCATCCTGATGAATCTTTTGGGCCCAAGAACCCCCACATGGCCGCTGCAAGAGACATGAGCTTTGGTAAAGAGGAAAGGGTATGGAGTCTGCCTGGCCCTTTTGGACTCTCCTTGTCCTTTTACTTCCTGAAACCTTCCTAATACTCTTCCCCTGGGGGACCCCTTCCCCAGCCTCTTACCCACCAGTGGGGCCCAGGCGCCAGGGCCCCACAAGGCAAACCAACGGTCTGGCCCAGCTGTCCACATGTCCCCCGCAGTAGACCCCCCACATTCTGCCACATCGCCTGGGAGAGAAGAGAAGGGATTATTAGGGTCCAGGACTAGCCTCCCTGCTTTGTCCTGCCTCTTTGCCAGGCCCCCACATGCCCATGTCCACCTCCCACCAAAGACTTCCCTCCCTGTTAACAGACTCCCAGTTTCTCCTGGTTCCTCCCCGCCCCGCTCCCCTCCCCCGTTTGCTAGGAACCCTTAGCTCTTCCGGCGAGCTTCCCCAAACCCACTTTCCCTCTCTCCCCACCCCC
>NW_007030391.1:145482-147706 GCF_000164805.1 Carlito syrichta | reverse complement strand
CCGTTACTGGGCACCTCCCCCCGTTGCTTAGCACCCACGGCTTTCAAGCTCTGAGTTCGCAAAGCATGGGGGCTCCTGTGCTTCCGGGAGCCTCTGTGTGCCCGCCCCCTCCTGTCAGCTAGCCAATGGCGAAGCAGCGGCGCGCTGACTGGCACGAAGCAGGGCCCCACGGTGCGCTGTAGAGGGGCGGGGCCAGGAGCAGGGTCGTGGTGCTGGAGCTGGACACTGGGGTCGGCGTCTGCTGGGAATTTCTGGGGCACCGCAGAAGCGCACGCGAGCCCTGTATGCCCTTCCACTCACCTCACAGTGCCTGAACGCTGTAGACCTTTCTGTTCCTTACCCTGTCTTTCTTGCGAACATCACTTTCCCTTACAAACTTCACACCTCTCCCTGCACAAACAGATTGCCAACCTCCCGTCTTATTTTTACCCCTGGCAGGCTCAATACATCTCCTCTGATCATTCTTCCCAGCAACCATTTCCCTTGCACATGGAGCCCCTCCACTTTGCACAAACACCGACATCCTGGCACCCAACCTCCTTCCTTGAGCATATAAACCCCTTGCCTTGTTCACCAACTGTCTCCCGCTCACACCTTCGACACTCTCGTGTACATAAGCTCCCGATTTGCACACTGAGCCTCTGTTCCCTCGCACACCCTGCTCTCTCCGCCCCCGCCCACCTGAGGGATGGCGCGAGTGGGAGCCCTCTGTTTCCTGTTGGCCTGACATTTCCCAGAACACACTCAGCCGCGATTCCCAGTGCTGACTCAGGAACCTTGGCATGCCCGAAACTGTGCTCCCAGCCCGTGTGTCCGTGTGTGTGTGTGTGTGTGTGTGTGTGTATTGGAAGTGGGGGCAGGCTTAAAGCCTGCCTGCTCCCTCCACAACAGGCTGACTCACCCACTTCTCACAGTCTGGAATAGAAGCAGCTGCTGATTGGGGCTCTCTCCTACTACTGGGAGAGGAAGGGATGCAGACGAGTCCTCCATCCCCCGCAGGAATCCTGCTGCCTCTATCGAGAATCAGGTCTCCCTGTCTCTATCTCTGTACTGTGTGACCTCAGAAGAGCCCTCATCCCTCTTTGGACCGCTACTTTCCAACCTGCTTTGTGTGCCAGGTGGGCCCCCGCCTCTGATTTCTCATTGGTCTTTGAAGAGATGACTCATTTTAGATCCTTGGACCTGTGCCCAATGTCTCTCCCCCAGGTGACTCAATTTCAAAACAGAAACCACCCCCTTCTCCCCTCCAGACTGAAGGTCTGACTCAGGAGCTGGGTGGCAGCTCACTCTTGGGGACAAAATATATAAAAAGCACCTGTGACAATAACCCTAAAGGGGTATGGATGACAGTGCCAAGCCTGGTGCCATATACTTCACATACATGAGGTCACACCAATAGCACCGTGGCTAAAAACAAAGGGTGGAAGCTGGCATACCTCTGAGCCTCAGGATCCTCATGTGTAAAACGGGGCCATGGCATCCTTTATTGCTCAGCATGAGTGAGAGCAATTAGTGAGAGAATCAAACGGTGAAACAGTGTCCTGGGACAGAGCAAATGCTCTATACGTGAGAGAGATTTTCCACGGAAAATTCAGTGGAACGTAAGTCACTCGCTCCAGGTAACGCAGCTGGGAAGTGGTAGAGGCCGGTCCCGAACACACATCTATGGGATCTCCAAGTCTTTGAGAGCCCGTCCGGCCCCAGCGTGAAGCACGGGCACGCGGCTGGACTCGTCACCCGGGTTTCTAGGGAGGCTGAATTGGTCACTCGAGGATGTGGGGAGATTGGATTAGTCACAGGGGGCGTAGGGAGGGGCCCCACTGGCGCGCCGCGCGGAACCTCAGCGCCCAGACCCAGCCTGCACGAGTTTGGGGCACTCGGAGGCAAGCCCCTCCGGCAGAGATGGGCGGAGTCCGGCGAGGCCCCGCCCGGGCACGCGTCACGTCCGGGGCGGGTCTTCGGGGCTTTCCCTCGGGAGGGAGTCTCTATTAACCCTTGCGTGGCGGGGCGGGCTGGAGCCCCACGGGCCGGAACCCGAGAGTCTGGGCTCGCCAGCCACACCCCTCGCGGGATTTAAAGGAGTAGGAGGGGCCCGGTCGGCCGAAGCCCCAACCGAAGACACCGGCATGAGGCGCTGCCCGTGCCGGGGGAGCCTGAGCGAGGCGGAGGCCGGGGCTCTGCCCGCGGCGGCCCGCATGGGGCTGGAGGCGCCTCGAGGAGGGCG